>NC_056726.1:658266005-658536005 GCF_019279795.1 Protopterus annectens | reverse complement strand
CTGCTGACAGACAGGTTCAGTGAAAACTTCACCTTCCTGTCCCCACTATCATTAAATCAGGACATCCCCAGCACCTGCCCCCTTCCCTTTTCACCAGGCAGCAGGTCCTTAATGCCATCTCAAAGGCAAAAAATCCAGTCTCCATGGGAGCTGATAACATCCCTGGCTGTATCCTACATGAACTCAGGCACAAACTCTCAGCTCTGTTAGACACTCTCTTCAACTAAAGCCCGAGCACTGGCTTCATCCCAGCTGAATGGAAGACAGCCACTCTCATTTCTCTACACAAAGGTGGAGCATCCACTGACCCAGGCAATTATAGGCCCATCAGCCTAACTAGCTTGATATGCAAGGCCATGGAATGCATTATCATGGACCTTATAAACAAGAACATTGGCAACCTCCAAATGCTTGATCCCACACAACTTGGTTTTGTCAAAGGGAGATCATGCCTGTTAAACTTGGTTGAATTCTTTGAAAGAGTCACCAAAGCCATGGGCGAGAGGAAGATGGTGCACATCTCCCACCTTGACCTAGCCAAAGCCTTTGCCACTATTCCCCACTTGGGCATAATAGATAAACTCTCCCAGATAGGCATCAACCTGTATGTTATCAGATGGGTAGCTAACTGGCTCATTGATTGAACCCACTCAGTCAAAGTAGGGGAAGCCACCTCTGGTAGTAGACCTGTAATGAGCGGTGTACCCCAAGGATCGGTCCTGTGGCCTCTACTGTTTGGGATATATTTTTTTGAGCTGCAAGCCAAAACCAGTGGTCTGTGGCTGACCAAGTATGCAGATGACTGCAAGCTGGGTGCTATCTTAAATTCCCCTAGTGATATGAACATCCTGCAAGAGGGCTTATCCAAACTAATGACTGGTGCCAGAAGCATGGCCTCAAACTCAATGCCAAGAAATGCATCATTATACCATTTGGGGAAAATATCATCCCCACTAATTATCACATTAATAAAAATGTACTAAGCATGCAATCAGTTGTGAGGGACTTGGGCACTCAGCTTGACAGCAACCTGACTTTTGACCAAAACATTGCCTCCATTGTAAGGAAGGCTTTCTACATTGCCCACCTCATAAATAAGGGTATTTCATCCAGGAATAAGGAGGTCATAACATCCCTGTACCCCTCCCTTATCAGACTCATTATCGAGTACAGTGTCCCCTTTGGTATTTACCTTGCCAAGCACATGCAGCAGTTGGAGAGACCACAAAGGTTCCTGACCAGGAAAATCCAGGGTCTCAAACACCTGTCATATACAGATAGGCTAAAAGCCCTGTCCTGCTACTCAGTCTCATACAGACTGCTCAGAGGTGACCTATGTCTGGCATACAAGGCCATTTCAGATCCAGCCTTGATGGAGTTGCTGCATATCTGTAAGACAAACTTCACTCACGCAACCCACACACAAGGCCTTAACCTGGTCTGTGACATTAATAGAACTTGTTGGTGGGATAGATTTGAGTCCCAAAGACTCCCTCATCTGTGGAACAGATTCCCTCTCCATGTCAATCAGAGTACCTCTCTAGCCCTCTTCGAGAGGAACCTGGGCAACTGGATGGAAAACAAAAAATATATCCTTGTGATCCCATTTGTGTCCCTGCTGGATAGGGGAAACAGGTGCTGACTTTGAGAGAACATGGGCGAGATTCTTGGCTAGGCTTATAAGGGCCTCCAGGTGAATAGACTAGTATATTCATCCAGGCATTCATTTTATTTCAATAACGAACATAATAATTAGAAAGAAAGCCTTCCTTTGAAAATAGCTGCATGTATGAATGCATCTTAGCATACAAGAAAATACTAAAATATATTGGACAATGCTGAAAAGAATGCACATTTTTGCTTTATAAAGAATCATGTAAGCCTTGTTTCAGCAGGACTCAAGTTAATAATCCAGTTCTGCTCTTTAATTGCCAGTCATATTTTCCAACCTTTCTATTTTGTAATAAAACTATTGATTCTAAAAACATAAATGATGCAGTTTTATGATGGATAACATGTCTATATAGTGCATTTGTCTCTTTGCATCTTTGTATTTCACTGAGATGTTCAGAAATCCTGTGTTTAAATTTGTAGCAAGAAGGAAATACAGCAGCCGTCCAAAGATCATAGCCCAAGCAAAGGAACAAAATGAATATAAAACAGAGCACGACCACCACAGGAAAAATAATAGGATCCAGTATTTATTAGAACAAGCGCTTTCACGTGCAACCACTGCACGCTTCTTCAGGTCTCAATACACACAACTAAACCAAGTCATTTATATATCCTGCTCAAATACATCCAATTAACCATCAATTAAAAAATCAAACAATTAATTAATCAAGCCTCAAATATTTAAAAGATAACTCTAATATATTGCTTTAAAGTGAATAGAAGCTACCTTCAAAATAAACGCTGGTTTCATTAAATAAAGTATTAAATATACCAGCAAACTTCATGACATCGAATACATAAAATCCATATAAAATTTTATACAATATTGATTAAATCACAAACAGACAAACAAAATATAGAAACATAACCAACAATCACATAAATATACTTCAAATTCATATAGAAATACTAAATATACCAATTTGAATGGATACTATCAACTATTTAATTACGAGCTTCTAATACAGGCTTAATACTTATGTAGTGATTCAAACCTGGCTCCATATCGGCTCTTAGCTTAAGAATCCATGAAAGTTCAATGAGTTCAAGATAATTCATATTATTACCCCCCCTAATGGTCCTGTTCACCAATTGTAGAACCCTAAATCTAAAACTATGATCTACTCGATCACCAACATGTTTCGCTAAGGCGTTACGTTGGTCTAACCTCTTCATGTCATAAACATGATTATAAATTCTGTTCTTCAATTTCCTTGTGGTAAGTCCCACATAAAACGCAGGACATTGTGTACAAGTCGCTAAATAAATAAGATTCTCAGCATTACAGTTTGCATAAAATTTTGGTCTTAAAACATATTCAAAGATAGGATGTTTAAAACACTGTTCATTAACTATGTACCTGCACATCTTACATTTCTTACAACTATAAGTGCCTAGTTTATTAGTCCGATCTATACTGCATCGAATATAAGTGCGTTCATTACATAAAATCCTTTTAAGATTTTTGCTGTTAATATGAGTAAACCTAGGAACGGAGCCTACTATATTCAATATCAAGGGATCAACTGTTAATACTTTCCAATTTTTCTTTATAATATCTACTATTTTACTGTTGTCACTAGTATATCTAGTCAGGAACCTAACCTGAGTATCACATGAATGGGGCTTCTTGTTACATAAGCTCACGCCCCTATTCTTACATCTTATGCCATTGAGAACCATAACCTGCGTCTCATCTATCATGGCGCTATTATTCTTAAATAACATATTCATAGCTTTGAATTCAATCTGTTTATCCACAGGATCCTTTGATATTCTATTAATTCTAATAAACTGTCCCCTTACTATATTAGGAAACACAAATCTGGGATGCATGCTGGTATAATGTTGCAGTGCATTCTTCCACCATGTTTAAATTTGTATGTAGTTTTTCCCTGTGTAGAAAGCAAAATATGATAATAATCATACATTTATTCCCCCGAATTTACTATTCTTCTGTGCAGGATTAGCTTAGTCCTGTACGGAGGCGGCCATTTAGGAGCAGGATGGCAGTGCGCCATGCATATTAATGAGGTGATCTGCCTGAGCTACTAATCTTACACAGAGCATGTAAGAGTGCAGGGGGAGTGTCTGAGAGCAGAGCTCTCAGAATATACATGCCCCCGCAATGAAGAAGAGCAGAAAGGGCTAAGAAATGAGTGAGACCACTCATAGGTGTCCGCATATCCCCACCAACATTCCCCCTGGTGTACAACAGCAAGTAAATACAAATAAAATAAACAAACCTTTTCTTTTTATTTTTTTAAAAATCCGATTAAAGCTAACCGTAGGTGCGCAGGTATGCCCATCACTTAGCTACAGTTAATGCAGCTTAAATGGCTGAAGAGGATAACAAGGAAGATATATGCAAATGAAGCAACATCACAATAGTGTAATGGGCAGAGCATTCACCTTATGAGCAGGCATTCCTGGTTTGAGTCCCACTGGAACGCATACCATTTTCCATGGTGAAGTACGTTATGACCAATATTTTCATTGCATAACCCACTAAATAACATTTATTTATGAACTGGAGTACTGCAGGAAATGCACGTGTGAGATGTCAGTGTCATAATAAATAAAGCACTAGTAAGCAGGTTTAAGCACCAATAAGCAGTAGTAAGCATATTTAAGCACTAGTAAGTGAGTTTAACCCCATTTGCACAGGGGTAAGCAGTGCACACACAGGTTAAGCAATTCTAAACCAAACTCTCTGTAAGCATATGCAACCGGAGGTTAGCATTGCTTACCCTCTGGCAAACTCATGCAAACCCGCTTACAAATGCTCAAAAGTGCCTTAATCACTCTGTATCCAATGGCCCTTGCTCTGCCCATCAACAAAATAAACAACCTTGCTTGTCTTGAACCCAGGACCCTATATACTATAGTCATAGTAGTTAACCACCAAGCCGTCAAAGCAGTACAGAAGAACGAGGTATCAGCAGACAAAGTCTTCACTATAGTAAATTCAAACTGAACCTGTGAAAGGAATCAGTATACAGGCATATGTTCCATAACCCACTACATAACATAAATATGTGAACTGGAGTAGAGCAGTAAGCCCAGAAGTCAGGTGTAACTGTAAAAGAGTGTTGAAGTCCCCAATAAAACACAAGGACCCCATACAGTGTACGTACACATGAGTCATGGATACCAGGCATACATAAAAGATGTAATGAATAATAAATCGATGCCAAAAAGGAAATATAATGCAAAGTCAAATGTAAGCAACATGGGAAAGCAGCCCTACTTAAACCCAAGAGGCGGGAATATATCTCATAACTGGTTGTAGCTTCCCTTGCAGGCACTATGTCGGGAAGGAGAAAGGGTGTGCGCTTTTGGGCACAGTGCAGGTGCATCCAGGTGTCCAGAGTCATGGCAGGGCACCTTGTCAAAGACCATGAGCAGAGACTGCTGCAGGGCCAGTACCAGGGTTCCCAGTACAAGGCGGAAGCCTGGGACCATCTTACCTGTGACCTCACCAGTGCCACTGGTGTACCTCAAACTGGTGAGCAGGTCAGGCATCACTATGCCAAACTGAAGCAGCATAAGGGGATCTCTCAGACTAGTGGATCCAAGAGGCTAGAATGGCAGGGGCTGTACCAGCTGTGTGTAAGTATCACCCCACTATGTGTGTATTAATTGCCAGCTCATGTATATCATGGATAGGTATGGCTAAATACTGCTCTTATGTCCTCCACAACTGCAAGTGAGTGGGCCACGAACCAGGATGCCCATGGAAGTTGCCTGGAGTGGTTGAGACATGAGGCAGGTCAGTAATACTCTCGCATTTATTGTCATAGGAAATAAATCTAAAAGTATTAGTAAATTAATTGCCTGTATAAAACCTGTATTGTTTAAAGCAAGTACTGCATACACCGGAGAATATGGCAGGAAGAGTCTCATGTAGTTTGTATGTAAATAAAAGCGTAATAGCCTCACAATAATGGTCTAACTGCTGGACTGCATGTATATACTCTGGTATCATATGGTAATGTAGATTTGCAATCATGTAATAGTACTATTGTATTAAGTATTACCCTCAATGTGCACCATAAATAGAATGTGTAGGAATGCCTGTATATGACTGGTGTAATCCCCAGAGGTCATTTAGTGCAACTGAGAGACACACAGACAGAAAACAGGGAAAATGCAGACAGCAAAACCTGACTAGCACATGCAACTGAGATGTGAACTGTTGTTTTTTTAGTACACACAGTTATTGTTCGAATCCTGCCAGTGGTAGTAATCTGCATAAAGAATCATACCAAGCAAATGTACAGATATGTCCAGAATGTCCAGTAAACTGTCCCATATCTGTTGCCTGTCAATCTGTCCCCCTGGGAAATCAGTGGGATGATCCCAGACGTATAGTCAGCAAACAGGAAATACAACTGATTGACACACATCTATGACAACAAAGCTGGCACACTAGCAACTCCCCCAAAACCTTATGAGACTAAGAAGCCAGATATGTCCCATTTACACCCCCATCTTGTCAAGCAGTGGCCAGAGTGTGTACAGTAACAGAGTGAGATGTATGTGCATAATAGTAAAGTGGAGTTTTGTACTGTGTGTGGCAACAATCAGGTAGTGCTAACAAACATTTCTCCCACAGGTCTGTCAGATACCAACATTGTGCCCAGAAATACAAGAATGATACCCTGTACTGGTACTGTTTACTTTGGTATTGTATGGCATTGTGGCTGATGCAGTTGCTCTGAATAATAAAGTATTACTCATCACTGTTGCCCACACTGTCCTACAAAATATAACTGGCTAGGAAATATATATAAGAGTGTTGTAATACAAGGTCAGAATGCAAAAGCACAGGAGAATTATAAGACAGAAAGTAGACAGGAGATATACAGCAATATCTATATAGCACACACAACTCTGATGGACAGTGTTTAAGTTGTAGCAGACACAGCCATGGTCTGAATCCTGGAAGTTGAAGTAGGCTGCATACAGAATCATACCCCACAACTGTACAGGTAAGACCAGAATGTCCAGTATATGGGCCCATATCTGCTGCATGTCCCCCGTCCCCCTGGTAAGTCTGTGGGATGATCCCAGATGTTTAGCCAGCAAACAGGGAATACAAGTGATTGCCCAACATCTATGTGATCAAACCTGTCACTGTAGCAACTCCCAAAACTGTTAGGAGAGTGATAAATCAAGTATGTCCTATCTACACTCCTATGTCATCAAGCTGTGACCAGAATGTGTACAGTAACAAAGTGAGATGTATGTGCACAATACTAATGTGTAATCTGGAACTTTGTGTGGCAACATTCAGTTAGTGCTAACAAACATTGTTCAGCAGGTACATTGGATATCAACATTGTGCTGAGAAATAAAAAACATTATACCTTGTGCTGGTACTGTTTACTCTGATATTGTAGGGAATTGTGAGTGTTGCAGTTTATCTGAATAATAAAGTATCACTGATCACTGTCACCCACACTGTGCTACATAATATAACTGTGTAGGAAAGCATGTATATGTGCATGTCAAGTCACTAAAAGTTGAAGAGGGCAATAATCTAGATATGTTCCGGTACACCTGCATGTGGTCAACACATGGCCAGAGTCTGTGCAGAAAGAACTGGATAGCTATGTGCACAGCATCTACCCAGAATCTGGGAGTATGTGTAGAAACAGTTAGTGTTAACATACATTCTCTCCACAGGTATACCAGGTAAGAGGTGTATACTGCAGGTAAAGCCAGTTCACGTATGACGATGACGACAGCCATATCACTGTCCAAACTAAGGCTATAGGGTATTGTAGTAAGACATGTAAGGTACAGATAACAGCACTGACTAAGAAAGTAATGTGGACTACAGGAATATACTAGTTGTTAATTGACATCTTTCTCCCCCCACCATATCTCCAACAATAAACAATAAAACAATATACCCACCCCAACCGATATGTAATGATGCCAATGTTCTGATAATGCCCTATTGTTTGTTAAATATTTTAATTGTTCCCATGCATGTGCTATATAAAATTATTCCAACATTGGTGGCATGGTGCCATCAATGTACCTGCATGCTGTTCATAATACCACTGTGGTCCCATATATGCATGTGTTCTGTTTGCTATGCAGCTGTTCCATATCTGGTGTCTGGGTTAATGGGAATATCTATGCATGCTGTTCTACCTAACCCCGGAATGTGTTTACTATTACTAACCCACATATGATGATAAACTCTAAACACTATAGCACGTTTGGGAAGGTCGGTCCCAGCGGACCCACCTGTCCCACCTCAGTTGACCTTGGCACTGGGCACCAGCATGTCTGGGGCCCAACCGGGGACCTCCCTGTCCATTGGACCTGCACCATCTTTGGATGGAACTGCCTCAGGGGATGGGGTTTGCCCTTCCTGGGAGTGGCCGCAGACAAGAACCTGTCACTCATCACCAGGTCTGGGTTGTGGTGCATAGCGAGCTCAAACAGCAGCTTGGTGATCTGCTACGCTAGCTCGAAGGCTGTCTGTCATGACTAGAGGATCAGGCTGGCTCTGCAACTCAGCAACCAGCACAGCCACCTTCATGGCTGTGAAGGTGCAGTGGTGACTGCCCATGGATGGGGACCTCAGTCACACTGTTTCCACTAGGGGGCTCATGTACTTTCGATTTCCCAACACCCCTCCCCATATAGGTGTTTACCTCCCACATACCACCCCTGTATGCGTCTTGTTTGTCTTGTCTGTTAACCTACCCAACCTACCTCCCCAAATATACCTACTATCACTCCCCAACATCCCACTCTCACCTGAAAAACAAAAGAAAAAAAGGGCAATCTGTTCCCCAGAAAAAAGCTTGCCCCATACATAGCTGTCTATTTTGCACATGTATCCACTGGACACATGCAGTCAGGTCTAATTGGCATCACAACTTATTATTGTTGTCCTCACCCCTCTCCTAAGGGTTTGAGTGTCCAACTTTACCTCCAAATTCAGTGTATATGCACAGCTGTTGCTATAAAAGAAATGGGCAGCTGTGGATCTTCCCTACACCCTTCCTGCACACCCCTAGCTATTTTTCCTACTGTATTTCCCTTTTTGTGTCCCTTTTTAACCACTTTCCTATCAACCCTTTTTTCTTTTCTTTTAAAGAAATTAGCATGGGGGTAAGCGGAGTAAGCATGTTTAAGCAGCAGTAAGTGGGTTTAAGCCTGTTTGCATAGGGGTAAGCAATGCCTACACAGGTTAAGCAATTTAGAAGCTGAGTATAAGAAACAGTAACCGGTGGTTAGCAGTGCTTACCTCCATGCAAACCCATGCAAACCCACTTACATCTGCTCAAAAGTGCCTTAATCACTCTGTATCCAACTGCCCTTGTTCTGCCCTGCAACAAAATAAACAGCCTCTGTAAGACTCAAACCCAGGACATCATAGCCAAAGTGATTTACCACTAAGCCATGTCAAATATACATAACCCTGCTGTTTATACAAGCATATCCAGCCCAGCCATTCAACAGTACAGGGAATGTATTCCAACATGTAGATGTATGTGTGTTTGTATATATATTAATATGTAAACAGATAAAATATATCTATATTTGTAGATATATATATATATATATATATATATATATATATATATATATATATATATGTATATATAAATATATATACATATATAAATATAAACATATATACATACAAATCCATACATCTGTAGATATATATATATGTCTACATCTATATGTCTATATATATATATATATATATATATATATATATATATATATATATATATATATATCTACAGCAAGTTATATATATATATATATATATATATATATATATACATATATATATATATATACATATGTAAGCAGATATATATATATATATATATATATATATATATATATATATATATATACGGACATACATCTATAGATAACAATGGGAACATAACAAAAACATATATGTCCACATGCACCGTTAATGGAGTGGAAAGGTCCCAATCAACATATGTCTTGTACGAATAGGTATACCCTCCCACAGCCAAACACGTCTGCCCTGCAACACACTACCAACTGCTGCAGATCCCATAACCAGGCCCTGCAACAACATGGGCACAAGATGTTTACAGTACTCCATCCCTCCTGTATGATGCCAGGCTGGTATCTGGTACCATATCATGCTGGTAACATATCATGCAGTACAGTCTGGCTCCCATAGGGAATGTACAATTTGGAAGCTATCAACATCCCTAGGATACATATACACAGACACATATATGCAGATACAGATATACATATATATGTATATATGTGTATATATATATATATATATATATATATATATATATATATATATATATATATGTAACTACACATACACAAGCAGAGATATGTATAGTAAGATACATATGTAGAAGGTGCACACAATATAGAACAGCCACGATGCCTACAGTTACCACCTTAACAACTGGACACTGTATGAGCCACCCATACAAATGACAATCATTGCCTGCAACATATACCCCCAGATAGGTCAAAGGAGATAACACCACACACAGATTTACATTAATGGGGAAACTTTATTTGTGTACTATTAAAGTTGCATATGCCATGTCACATAGCTGTTTAGACACTGACATCCATATAAACAGAGTAATGCAACTGTGAAACTGTTATACTAATACAGTAGTCCGGAAAGGTTTACAAATGTTGCAGTCCAGGCCGAGACCTTCAAGTAGTACAATAGCAAAGACAGACTGGGCCACAGGATACCACACAATCAACAGTAAATAATGCAGATGTATAGTTCAGCAGCCTGTATCTACACTCTGTACACAGTCCCTAGGGGGTAAAGAACTCAGTTGACACAATGGGATGTAACTGTTACATAACCAGGCATAACTGGCACCATCACAAGCGCACTGACAGACAGAACAGTCTGTATGGCAGGAGGCGATAGGCCTGCAATTACCCAAGGTGGATTGTATGGTAATGTACACCCAGATACCTGAAGGCAGCATAGACATGGTGTGTGTGGGTGGTCACATCTGCTTTTATCATGTGCGTCATTGATTACTGACAGACATCCTAAGGACATCATAAGACAGTACCACTGCTAGCATGTAATGCTCCTGTGGACTACAGCAGAGATATTGGCCAATATATGTGGACAATCTGACACACTCTGGACAGTCCAGAGGTATACACAGAACCCCTTAGTGCAAGACATGTGGACCAAGCCTGACAATGTGGATGTTAACAGCCATGTAGATGGGTATAACACGTAACTACTGGTATACATTTGCCCCAATAGGTTATACATTCACACACCTCTGTCTGTCCTTACACATGATAACCACTGGTACGGAGGTGCCATGGCCACATACTAGCCACTAGATATTGACATGCATCTGTACAGCATCCCACTGCTCCTGTCTGATATACATGACTGTTATGGTGGTCTGGCAGCAGTACATCTGGCAAGTTTCTGGACATGACATCTCACTGGGTAAAAACACTAAGCTGCTAGGCATGCAACAATGCACTGTGCAGGCTACAGGCAGACTAACTCAACACTGGCCTACACTTCCTATGGGGGAATGCACATGTACCAGCATGTATAGCAGGCTCTACAGGCATGTCACAGCACAGAGCATGATACATCAGTGTGAAAGTGCATAACTGCAGCCAATGTGAACACAGCCACAGCAACATATGGTAAGCTAGCATAATATTACAGTATATGGACTATCTGTGCAACACCATCCTCATATGTGCCACTCACACACTAACCCTACATATACTGGGCCACTCCACAGTGTTGTCCAAAGCCTGTCTGTGGTATGGGACATGTGTGTGTTTGGAACTACAAACATGTAAGCTGATAGGGTAACATACAGTGGAGCAGCATGTAACATCAGATAGAACAGGAACCATGAACAATGACAACTACAACAATCTGTACAAAGGCCAAAGTACATATGAACAATACACACAGTGTCGACAATCACCATGAGTACATAGACCTCAATATTGTACACACAACCACAGAATGTCAAGGTTATGTCATAAATTGTAACTCCTACTGCACATAACATGTGTAGCAGTCTGATATCTCACTGGCTTGTTATCAGATATGATGACACTAATTATGGTGTACAGCACATATGCACCTCTTACTGCATGACATATATACAAAGGTTGACTCAAAAAATGAAAAGCGAGAGTCGGCAAATCCACTCAACTGTTTTTAATTAGCGCTTTTGTCTGTCCAAATCAAACAAACTTCTTCAGATAAAAGTTAAAAAGATGTTACATCCGTTAAATAGAAAAATTCTTATGACATCACTTCCTGATTCCATTAAAATGATACTTCAAAATATTTAAATTAATAATTCAAATCTTTGCTTTGAATGTTCAAATAAAAAATATATAAATGTACATATGAGTAATTATAAAAGTGTCACTTGCTTATCCAAACTGCTGAAAAACGTTTTGACAAATTATGTCATCTCTCTAAAGCCTTTAAGTTTAACAAACATTTTAGGTTGCAATTCTCATTGAGACCTGGGTGACAAAAGGCATTCAGCCATAGTTGCCAAATGAGTTCCTTTTCTTCTAGTAATATAGACCATGGACCACCCCCCACCACCCCGGGGATCAGGAGGGAGTTGTTCTAAAACTAGAAAAAAAAAGGTGTGATTAATGTTATGAGAAATGTGTCTGGCTAGTTCGTTGGTGAGATTGTATTTCCCAATGTTGTGAATATGTTCATAAATGCAGATTTCAAGTGTCTCTCAGTCTTGCCCACATAAAAACAGCCACATTTCTCGCACAAAGCCAGATAAATCACCCCCTTTGTTTCACAATTGTACCTGCCTAAAATGCTTTGATGTATTTGCAGAAGTTGCATCTTCCGCACTTACACATACCAGGACTGGTGAATGGTCACCAGTCCTGATATGTATAAGTGCGGAAGATGCAACTTCTGCAAATACAGCAGAACTGGTAGCAAAGTAAACATAAAGGGGAATTATTTTCCCATTTTAGGCAGGTACAAGCCATATCCACACGCACCCTGTTAAACCAACAGTACTCCAAATGCTGTATAGCAACACTTACAGTCTGTAGTCAAGTCAGGCGCATCTCCCTCCTGTGTGTTGGCCTGTTTCCACAGTGTATGTTGTTAGAGGTAAATCCCCAATCCATCTGAGATGCTATTTGCCACACAATGGATCGAGTTCCTGCTCACAGTGAATGTAAAGGCCCAACACCAACATGATGTTCCTAGATATTGGAGTGTGTTTCCATGCAATTGACTATGGGAATGTTACCACAGCTGTTCCACATGCAATCAGCTAGAGGAGGGCTGCAATTTGTGCAGAGGCCATCAGCTGATCATGAGCAGCACTTAAAATACACATGCTGCTGCCTAAGCACAACAGGTGTAAGTCTCCACATCCACTAGAGAGGGAGTGAGAGAGACAGACAGAGGCAAAGAATAGTCAGCGAGGGGTGGGAGAGTGAAACATAAGCATGTTTGTGTCACACACCTACCAGTATAGGGTATCAAACCCCTGATGGATATGTAGTGCTATCACATGTCTATGCAGTTATTGGATGCGCCACATAGGTTACATGTTGAGGAGCCCTCAAAACGTATATGTGATGGTGAGTGACATTTGTAACAGTTATATGGTAGCTATATGGTAGGTGTAATACACATGCCTGTCTGCATAAAAAGGTGCCAGCATCAACACAGCCACATTCTCACAGGGACACACACACATTGACACACTTGGTAGGACCAGGAACACAAATCACCACTAGTGAGATTGCCACAACACATTACAGTGCAAGTATCACATGCACCACAGGATTCATATGGAGGTTATATGGGCAAAGGGTTAGTGGAGGCGTCTGACATCAGACAGCATGCTTTGGTATGCCAATGGGGGTTGTGGTGAGTGTGAATGTGGTCATACACATCATACAACACACACACAGACACAAGGTGCCAGTACTGACATGCATGTGTGCACGGGTGTGTCATGGTCGACTGTGCCAGATGGCTATACAAGCCTAGGTGATGGGTATACCTTGGCATCAGGCCACATGACAATGATCTTCATTGTGGCTCAGGGGTGTAGTGTCTGGATCTGACCACACAAGTGGGTATTGTATTCACCATCCAGTCACCTGGGTGACTATTGCATGTGACCAATGCTGTGCATTGCTTGCCATGTATGTGTTCCTTAGTCCATGATATGAATGGTGTCTGGGATGTGCATACCTCCCACATGCATGCACAGTGACATGTGGAACTGTACCTGAGGTGTCTAGCCCATGTTGTGTACACAGATTGTTATCATCAGATGTGGCAGTCCTGGCCTCATGTGGTGGGAACTGTTAATGCACAGCAGGTTGATCCAGCACCTCATTGATAGCATGATACCAGTATTCCCAGGTGTCAGTGGTGTCTGTACATACAGGGCATGTTTTCAGGCATGGTATATCCTTTGTGGGTCACATTTGAAGGCACCACAGGTGTTGCAGGTGTCCAGTGGGGAACATGGGGAAGGTGCACTGTTGGCATGTATGTTCCTATTGGACTGATGGTCAGGGTGCCATGCCCACTGTAGCCAACTGCAATCACACCATGGTTACTATTAGTGGGCAAAATGCAGGGTACTACCAACATAGCGGCTCTTGCCTAGGCAAGTGTGTGTGTGTGTGTGTGTGTGTGTGTGTGTGTGTGTGTGTGTGTGTGTGTGTGTGTATGAAACATGGGTTGAGAGTGTTATCTGGGTAATACTAGGGTCACTCACTTTGTTCACCAGGCCTTGATGTCAAATGTAGGGGTATGGATATGCACCCCAGCCTCTCGGCTATTTCACATCTGTTATCCCTGTATGGCGGACATTGTGATATACTAGGGACACCATATAAAAAATTTGTAAAAACTACTCCCCATTGACTCCAGTTGTTACACACTCACACCCACCTCCACACAGGATAAGAAATACAAATGCAGACACACACACACACACACACACACACACACACACACACACACACACACACACACACACACACACACACACACACACACCTGTCATGTCTGGGATTAGAACTACTACCTAAATAGTTTATTACACTACAGAACTACGCAGTTATAGGATGTGCCACAGAGATTACTGGAGTGCTTCTTCCCCAAAGGCTTATTTCACAGTGAATGACAGCAGGATTGCCAAAGTAGGGCATTTGAAGTGTAGTGAGTGTGACTAGCCCAAAATGCATTGCTCCCTACACAGACATAGAAAAACACACACAACATTCACAGCTGCAATGTATGGGAATAGAACCTCTACCAGAGTTCTATATCATACTATGCAGTTATAGGACACACCACTGGGATAACTGGAGTACTCCTTCCCCAAAGGTGTATTTCACAGTGAATGACATCAGCAGGATTGCCAAAGTAGGGCATTTGAAGTGTAGTGAGTGTGACTAGCCTACAAAGCATTGCTCTCTACACAGACAGGGACAAACCCACACAGTTGCCAAGTCTGGGATTAGAACTCCTACCTATTTTATCACACTACAGCAGTATGCAGTTATAGGACATGCCACAGAGATTACTGAGCTATACCCTTTCCAAAGGTGTATTTCAAGGTGGATGACATCAGCAGCCTTGCCAAAGTAGGACATTTGAATTGTAGGGAGTGTGACTAACCTAAAAAGCATTGCTCCCTACACAGACAGACATACACACACAGTTACCAAGTCTGGGATTAGAACTCCTACCTAGCTATTTTACCACACTACAGCAGTACACAGTTATAGGACACATCAGAGAGATTACTGGGCTACAACCTTCCCAAAGGTGTATTTCAAGGTGGATGACATCAGCAGCCTTGCCAAAGTAGGGCATTTGAATTGTAGAGAGTGTGACTAGCCTAAAAAGCATTGCTTTCTACACATACAGAGACAGACACAAATACACACAGTTGACAAGTCTGGGATTAGAACTCCTGCTTAACTATTTTATCACACTACAGCAGTTGTCAGTTATAGGACGCACCATAGAGATTACTGGGCTGTAACCTTCCCAAAGGTGTATTTCAAGGTGGATGACAGCAGCCTTGCCAAAGTAAGGCATTTGAATTGTAGGGAGTGTGACTAGCCTAAAAAGGCATTGCTCTCTACACAAACAGACACACACAAATACAGTTGCCAAGTCTGGGATTAGAATTCCTACCTAACTATGTTATCACACTACAGTAATACCCAGTTATAGGATGCACCATGGAGATTACTGGGCTACAACTTTCCCAAAGTTGTATTTCAAGGTGGATCACATCAGCAGTTTTGCCAAAGTAGGGCATTTGAATTGTAGGGAGTGTGACTAGCCTAAAAAGCATTGCTCTCTACACAGACAGAGACAGACACACAGTTGCCAAGTCTGGGATTAGAACTCCTACCTAGCTACTTTATCACACTACAGCAGTACACAGTTATAGGATGCACCATGGAGATTACTGGGCTATAACTTTCCCAAAGCTGTATTTCACAGAGAATGACCTCAGCAGGCTTGACATAGTAGGGCTATGGGGAGGCCAGTGTGTGTGTGCATGGGCCATAATCCATTCATCTAGGGGTTGACACACCACATGCGGGCACATGCAGGGCCATATTCCAAAGGTATGTGTATACAGCTGCTAGATGACTACTTCCTTGTATAGTCATGTTGCACAGCTAGCACTTGCACCACATGGACGGTACTGCTAACAGATACTGTTGGCTAGTATCGACAGTGAGTGACATCTGAATGTCATGTGGTTGTAGCCATTTGGCTTTGTGCTGGGTGGGACAGGCCTGGATGGCTCCTTGTCACAGTCACTCTCTTCCACATATCTATGTATGTCTACTTTTGCCTTATTATAGTGTGTTGTCCTTGGATATATATATGTCTGTATTCAAATCCACTGTGTGTGCAGAGCATGAGTGGTGCATACTGAGGAGTGTCTGCACTAACATCTGCAACTGACAGATATGTATGGTCCAGTGTTGTTTGCAGACATGGGCTTCATGTGTGTAAGTGTGTAAGCATGCCCAGTATGACCTTTGAGTATGTTGTTGTCTGACATTGCCTTCATTTCTCTAAGTGTGTGAGCATGCCCAGTATGTCCTTTTGTATTGCATGTGTGGATCGATTCCAGGTAGTTTGTACCCCAGTGCAGACCTTTGTGTTGTACACCTACAGGTAACAAACTGTTTCTGCAGGTTATCCGTTGATCATTTAGCAATATGGGGGCAATGTGTGCAGGAGATAGTGTGTACTGTAGGTATTCATGGTAGGTTATGCCATCCTGGAGGGTGTGCTGCAGATACTTGCTGCTGGGTCTGTGTATCCGGATCAGCACCTTGGTATAGTGCTGGCAGGGGATCCCATAAATGTACACCCATCAACATGATAGTATAGCCTTATATTGCTATGGCAATACCTCACAGCTGTACAGTTTCACACATGTTACCCAGAGGCAGGGGCCATGAGTCAGTACATTACCCCTATTGTGGTGTGCGGGCAGGTATGTAGGCACCCATTTATGTGTTTACAGCCAGGGATAGTGTGTGCACACAGCTTTGTATCGGATCTTGCACATTCCATGCTGCCCACGCTCCCACCTCCCCTCAGTTATTATTTCCTCTTCCTTACATTATGCATACATTCTCTGATACTTTCCCTATGGTTATCACCCCATCACAGTTGTGTGTCATTGTTGGTCGACAGTTCATGCAGTGGGAAATGGTGGACATATTACTGTGGTTTGTCCACATGGTCTTGCATATGGTGTATGTGGAGTGTGTTGTATTGTTAATTGGGTGTCCATGACATAACATGCATTGGCAGTACGTATGAGACACAGGCCTCTGGCAAAGGCCTGTGGGCCATTAGCTGTTTATGTGGGCCAGATGTGGCAGGCCATTGCATTCTGTCTGTCCAACAGTCTCAGACCACCATACAGTACATTCCCCAGGGGTGACAGGGTAGGTGTGCTAGGTGTTCATGCCACTACATTTTATCAGCCTTGATCAGTGGTGTTGATGCTGGCAGGGTGCTACCTACAGCTGGTGACACACCTGCATGCGACACCTGCACTGCATGCTGCATTCTTTCGCTATTGTCGTATACAGCTGGGGTCATATTGTACCCATTTCCCACAGCAGGGGTACAATCAGAGAGGTACCTGTGGGTGGTGTTTGCATGAGCTGGGTGCATGTGTTCTATGGACACTACTTGCATCTGACACACAGATATGCATTGGGCATTCTAGTTATGCTTGCATGTGCAGGTACATCAGCTGTTTCCCAATACATCAGTCCTACCTCCTTTGTGATCTGCAAGTGTTTGGGCAGACAACACCGGTATCCCCTACTACAGGACCAGATAATGTGATGCACACCTGTTTGTACTATTCCAAGGGTGTATCCATTTCACAGTGACACAATATATACTGCATGTCTGTGGTACTTTCCCCTGTGTACTGCTTGTAGCCCAAAATCCATCCCATGTCAGTCTTTCAGATGGTGAAACATATTGCCACCATACATTTGCAATGGTTTACTGCTAACTTGTGTTATACTGGTGAGATTTGTGTTTGGCCCTGCAGTTGTGAGGACTTGTCCCTGTCATCAGTGGTAGTGGGCAATGGCCACCAGGTTTTACCTCAACATTTCTGCATAGGGTTCTGGGGGCACACCTGATTGTTATGGTGTGTGTACATTGGATTGGGGGGGGCACTCCTAACTGTTACTACATTTCTACACAGGATTGGGGGGCACACCTGACTGTTATTACATTTCTATGTAGGATGGGGGGCACACCTGACTCTTGTACAGATTTGCTATGATTGTACTGGTATGTCAGGTACTCCATTTCAATCTGTATTCTAACCTATCCTGCTGACTAGAGGCATATCAGTGTACTACAGGTCTTAGCTTTGACTGACCTACATATTAGTTTATGACTTCCTACCCTTCAGAACTAAGATCCCATTGCATGACCTGCTGTAGTCTGTCTGTTTAAGCCTGGGGGGGGGGGTTGTTACCCATAGGCATCATTCAGCGACCATAGCACGGCCTTTGTTTGTGTTTGTCTATACCTGTCCTGCTGGCTGTGACTGTTGTTGGGTATGTGAACCCCCCTGAGTCACTTATCTTGTGGGTGTCCCAGTGTTGAGGGTGGTGCTGCAGGGCTGCCTATGTCGGATGCACATAGTACACTCCCTACACATGGTTGAGCACAGGTAGTGTCATGTTTGGCATCCATTTTATTGTATGTGAGAGTCAAGGAGAGGTGTTATTCCCTGGGTCTCTCCTGTGTCAGTGTATGTGTTATGTGTTGCCTCTTTGCCAAGGCCAGGGCATACTGGGCATGGCTTCTTCTGCCTACTGAGGCAGGCTCAAGTTGTTCCTCCTCCGAGTCACTCTGTGCCTGTGCAGGCCTTGGTAATGGTGGGGGGCTGTCTGGCCCTGCCCCATGCTGTTCCTGCTGCAGCTGTTTCTGCAGGATCATATTATGTAGAATGACACATACAATGACAATTTGTGTACATGTAGCTGTTGAGAACAGCAAGGCTCCACCGGATGTGTCCAGGCACTGGAACCATGAGTTTAGCATCCCAAACACATGCTCTATTATAATTTGTGTCCATGCATGTGCCTCATTATGGAGTTCTTGTTCGAGTGTGTGTGCATTTCTGATGGGTGTCATCAGCCATGGCCCCAGTGCATATCCAGCATCCCCAACTAGGTAACAGTGAGAGATGTCCCCATTGACAAATCTCTGGTATAGCTGCATCAGATGCAAGATGTGAGAATTGTGATAGCTTCCAGGGCAGCAGGCACACACATTCATTATTATGCCCTAGGCATTGCACTTGACCTGGCAGTTGATGGAGGGGAAGCCCTTGTTGTTGATGTAGACGCTACCCCTCTCACCGGGTGGTGCTTTGATGCATATGTACATGCAGTCTATAGCACCCACTATCTCAGGGTATTTTGCTGTTTGGTGGAACAGTTGCATATTGCTAGTCAATGCCTCACATGTGTTGGGGAAATATACGTGCTCACCAGCATGTGCTGACATGGCATCCATGAACGGGTGGAGTACCCTGTATGCGGAAGCTTGTGAGATCCCCATCATATCCCCATTTGGCCTTTGGAAGGTATCTGTAGCTAGTATTCTTAGGCCTACATATACCTTGGTATCCACTGGGATGGGTTCCCTTCTGTTAGTTCTGTGTGTCAGGTGTGGCCAGCACAGCTCAATGATTTGCTGTAGAAGGTCTGTGTCCACTCTATAGCACTCCACTATCTCCAGCTCATGTAGCCCCTGGTAGGTTACCCTGGGTCTGTACACTCTTCTCTGTCTCCTCACTGTGGGTTGGTTGACAGCATTCACATTCTCACCACTCTCAGCCTATTCCACAAGTTGTTGTATGATAGCTATTGCAGCCCCTATCATTTTGTTGTTTTGTCTGTTAAAACTTCCCCGCTTGTATACACTTGTGGCGTAGAGTATGGGAAAAACCAGAGTGGAAGGTGTTTGCATAGTTTATAGTATTGTTCTCAGATTGGCTGGTCTGCTGCCTGTGTAGTTGGCTGATTCTGATACATTTAACCTGCCAGCTATGCTAGTTCTCCTTGATTAACTTCCTACTACTTTTTTCCCTTCCCATTGCCTTCCTGATTAAGCACAGGGGCATGCCACGCAAACACAGTGCTCAAATGTGCACAGAGCTGCTATTTCCTGGTTTACCTTTTTTTTTTCTTTCAAACCCAGTGCGCGGTGCACACACCTGTTTAGGCAATGTAAAGAGTGCTAGGCAGACTCAGACACACTCCCTTGCCTAGCTGTGCTTAGCTAGGAGCAAACCTATGCCACAGAGCTCCAATGCACTTACAGTATGCCTGACGCACACCCCTATGATGTCAGTTAACTCCTAGGCTTGCACCAAGCTATTCCTGCTCTTACACTATTGGGAGCTGACTAGCATGCTGGTGAAATCTGGGATTCACTTGCATTCCCCTCATTTGCATAGGATTGCCTGCTAATGCATAGTTACATGTCTCACACTGAGCCTCCCCCCTTAGCAACCACTACTCTCTGGCCATGTTGACTTCTGCCTGCCATTGACTTTAATGGCAGAATAGTGGTTTTAGTTAGAATGTTTATTTTAGGTTTCTTTTCTTACCCCCCCATCCCATTTGTGTGCCGCTGCCCTACGCTTAAACAACCAAGATAGGCTAAAAAAAATATATATTTTTTAAAGCTGTTTACAATGCCAATGGCCTTATACTTGGCCATTGGCATGCTTCCTGAATGATATGCATCCTTTATTTGGAGCTGTCACGGCTCTGTTTTGGAATTTGCAGAAATGTACTCGGTTACTAACCGAGTACATTTCTGCAGATTATACTAGTCCTGCACGGCCGGTTCCCAGCTTCCTGGATCACATATTCATCTCATTTGCATGGATTTCTCCTGCAAATGGGATAATTTGCATACAGGGGCTGAGTCCATGCAGGACTAGTGCAGGAGCACTTGTGCCCGCCCCTGCAGGCTATTCCTGGATCGCATGGCAGACATATTGCCTGCTAGAGCTCCTGCACTAATCCTGCACATAGTGCAAGGCTTGTAGAATCCGGGGGATTGCGCCTTCTGTTCTACAGTTAATATGTATTTTATATAGCTTAGCTGTATTAGCTGAGGTGAATTCTTTGCTGTTAATAATCAGTTTACAGAATGAACAGCATCCACACAGTTTGCACTCCACCGTTTACCATCCATGGTGAGCTCTATGCTTTCCCTTGGATATGACAGCTTAAATTCTTCAAAATACCTTGCTAATGTTTTTGCCTTTCTACATCTCAAACTGAATACCCTTGAAAATTTATCAGAGAAGAAATGATCAGCTTTTAACATATGCCAGTTATTGTCCATTACCTTGCTGATACATTTTACATTTGTTTCAAAAATTCCAGTCAAAGAATATTTAGGTTTTCAACTGTCTCTTGCCTCATTTATAACCTTTGGCTGTAAACCTGTTTTTAATTCCACTGACAGGTCATGATATTTATGTTCCTTTGAACAAAGCCTTTTTTTGTAGAGCTGAGGCTTGTGTATATCACAGATCACTTGTCCCGGATAATAGCTGCTAGCTTTCACTAGGGATTTTTTACTCAGTGGTCTTCTGTATATTTTTATATTAACTGTAAAGTCTATTTTTAAGTGATGGCGACACCCAAAAAGGAAATTTGATGCCTATCCATCTCAATTGTAAACTCCATTCCCCCATTTATTTTCATTCAGGTAACTTACAAATTCACTAAGTTCTACTCTGAACAATTTCTAGACTAACCAGTAGTCATCCAGGAACCTTCACCACATGCCTTATGTTCTAAATCATAAGTAAGAAAAACTTCCATGTAACCCATAAATGCGTCTGCATAAATGGAAAAACAAGAAGCCCTCATTGCGGTACCATCGACCTATAAGAAACAATTATTGCTGTAATAAAATACATTCTTTTGTTTACATATGTCTTGCCAGTACAAAAGAAGAGTGTTAAAACCATCTGGGTAAACTTCAGGCAATATTCTAAGGCACCTAGTATATCCCCCCATGAGTGATAAACATATAGAGGGGTTTCACATCAAGAGAATGCATACACCATTCTCTTTCAGTTAATGACCCAATGCTTGATACAATGCACCTACCAGGTGGAACACTACCATTTTTATTAATTAGAGATAATAGGTAGAAGTATTGACATTTGGGTTGTATCATTCTTAAATCATTCAATGTTCTAATATCAATTATTTCATGATCATAAGCCTGCTGTAAGAACAAATCAATTTCCTTTTTAAACTTTGTATTTGGTCACATACCATTCTAGAATAATATCAACCATCCTCCAGCTGACTAAAAGCTTCCTTATGATAGTCATGTGTGGTATATGGTGGTATAGAAAGTTAGTAGCGCTACTCAGTGATGGGATTTATTTGGAACACTGTTGGCATATTTGATGATTTTGTTCTAAGTTTGTTGAAATGTATAAAGCTGTTTTTAAGAATGATGGTTAAAACTGTGGATGTATGTGTTAGTCTAGGTAATAAATGTCTTGATGAGCTTTTTCTGAGATACAACGTTTGGATTTGTAGATCATACCAAGTTTGTTTTTTTATTTTTATTTTTTTATACAACGTGTTTCTCAAATTGCAGTTTCTGATGTATAGTAACTCCTGGACATTTTTTGTGAGTATTTTGTCTGATAGATATATTGCTCAATTATGTCATTTGTACCTGTGCACTTTGTTTATGAGTAGAATCTGAACCAAACAGTTATCAACTTGTATGATAAGGATTTTTGAGTAATTTGTCAAGCCACATAATATTGTTGCTTGAATATATAAATAAAGGTGGAGTCATAAGCAGTTGTACTATGATGGCTTTGTCAGTTAGGGTGTGCAAATCATTGCTGAAAATATTAAGTAATAAGTAATACTAATCCAGGGGTGGGAGCTTGGGAAACCCCAGCTGAAACAGGTTCAAAGGAAAAATACATGTGATCCCAGTGTACATCTTATTATATGATAGAGAAGAACCATTTTAACAGCCGAGGATTCCCACAGAATTAGCTGAAGACTATCGATAGTAACAGGGATGCCTTGTCTGCTTTGCTTATATTGCTACCACAATGACATTTATGAAGATAACTGACTTAGAAAATAGAAAAATGATGGATGGATGGATGGATGGATGGATGGATGGATGGATGGATGGATGGATGGATGGGTGGATGGATGGATGGATGGATGGATGGATGGATGGATGGATGGATGGCTGGATGGATGGATGGATGGATGGATGGGTGGATGGATGGATGGATGGATGGGTAACATAGCCTTGGCGAGCTCACTTCCTTGCACAACATTCTCAGGGTCCCATAAGTAGCATATTTGCATCCATCTCTGTCAAAGACTAAAAGAGACCATATAAAGTACATGACTGCATTCTTATTACTGCCAAGTATGCATTGTCTGAGTCTGTACGTAAACTTAATCAGCCATAGCCTATCACCAGAGGCTGTGCCTGATGCCTGGAGAACCACCACTGTGACTCCTCTTTATAAGGGTGCCCTCTCTGCAGATCTAGGCAGTTTTAGGCTCATCAGCCTCACTGGTCTTATATGCAGAGTCATATAATGTATCCTAGCAGAAGTCATTTATACAGACATAGGCAATTTAACTGATCATGACCCCAACCATTTTGTTTTATGAAGAGATGGTCCTGTCTCCTGAACCCAGCAAGCTTCTTTGAAGAAGTTACAGAGGCTGTGAACAGTGGTAACTCAGTGCATATTGCTTATCCTTTTTTTAACATCTTTATTAAATTATCACTTGTGACATCAGTTTAACTTACATTTATATAAAAGTAATCAAACTATATTTACAAGTTTACATTTACAAACATTATACATCGCATATATTATATAGTCTATAAACTATATTATTAAATTTCTGCCTTTTCTTAAACCTTATTCCACCTCAAAATCATTTTCGACATGTATTGTTCCCACAATTTCCATTTTTTCTATGTAATTTACTCCTGCCCTTTTATAATGTTCCTGTTCTTTTATATCTGTTGCCATATTCACTCCATCAAATATAGCCGATTCAGATTTTCCCTGGAATTCATTAATACCTACACTAAGTGTACACCATTCTGAGTGAACAGACAGCACCAACATAATTCACACCTTCCTCCTCCTAATTTTAGTTTTCTTACTGATTTTCTTGCAGCCTTAAATAAATACAGCTTGTGTACTCTTAGTGTAAGCATAAATTAATCTGTTCCTTTCATTTCCATTTAGTAGTAACTGTTTGTTTGGAAGCCACCAGAACTAAATCTAGGCAATTCAGCTAAAAAAAAAAAACATTTCCTTAGACTCATTTGCTTGCCCAGTATTCCCAACAGAGTACTCTGCAGGCAATTTTTAAAGTCTGCCAATTTGTTACACTTCCAAAACGTATGCTTCCAGTTACCTCTTTCTTCTCCATTGCACCTCCAGCATTTGTCATTTACCTGAAGAAAATGTCTTTGGAGTATGCTTGGAGTACAAAAGTATCTATGTGAATACTCCCATGCAAAAATCCTAAATCTTCTAGATTTTGTTGCATTTTTGGGAGCCATACATATGCCCTCCCAGTGTTTCTTTGTGAATTGCATATCTGGTCTCTCTTCCCAAGGCAATTACTGTCCTGCAATCCAAACGTCTCCTTGTCCTCTTCCCATTCTGTTGCATTTCTGTCTTTAATTATTTGTTCCTAGTACCTTGGTTTCTTTGCCATCTTCCTCCAGGAAAATCTAACTCCCTCTTGTCTGTTCTCTGTACCCCTAATTGCTGTCATCCCTATTGGCAGAATCTCCTTTCTCCAGTCCCATGTTGACTTAATTCTTAATATAATTTCTGCTACTTTATGAATATAATACTCTGTATTGCTGTTTTTTATTCTGCTTAAGGATCTGTATCTAAAATACTATTCTTTCCTTATTTCTTTAGTTACCTCTGAACTTCATCATCATCCCTTTCCACTTTGAATTGTAACTTTCTGCCTGTGTTATGTTTAAGAGCTTTAACTGAGCCTGGCCCACTTCAAATACACTTTGGATCAATGGATAGAGAATTGCAAATTCACACCTGGGGTAGTGCATATGTCCCATATGGACAGGGCAATCTGTCAGATACTCAATGCATGGGCAGATATCTATGCCATCCTCTTGCCCCAAGTGGCCCATATATTGGGTAAAATCAGTTTATATTGGCTAGGTTTATAAGGGCTGTTAAGCTGTTGGCCTAGCAGTCTCCTTTGAAACTATGAACTATGTAGCTCTAAAATATTCCTTCAAATCAGGTGATCTTAATCCTCCTTGTTCTTTTGGGAGGATGATATCCAAATCCATAGGTTCATAGGTTCATAGGTAAGTACTAGGCTATCTGCCCGAGGGCATCTATAAGCCTAACCAGAATGTGTTGGCTTTTGCCACCCCCTTAGATTAGTTCCCTGTACCTCTGTCCAGCAGAGCCATTAGTTCCCTGTGCCTCTGTCCAGCAGAGCCACTGCAGTGATCCCTGGGGTAAATTTTCTGTTTCCCATCCACTCATCAAGGTTTCTCTTGAAGAGTGTTAGTGAGGGGCTCTGCCTAATGTAGATTGGAATCTTGTTCCAAAGCATGGAGGATCTCTGGGACAGGAATCTATCCCTCCAGCACATCCTATTTATTGTTGTGATGAGGTTTAGATCCCTAGAGCATGTGGCTCTCGGGGATTTGTTTTTTTTTTTTTTTAGGTGGAGCATGTCCATCAATTCTGGGTTGGACATGGCCTTGTAGGTCAGGTAGAGATCACCTCTGAGTAAGCGGTATGCAACCGAGTACAGCTGGAATTTCTTCAGTCAGGCTGCATAGGGCATCTGTTTGAGGCCAGTAATCCTGTTGGTGAGATACTTCTGTGGTCTTTCAAGCTACTGCAGGTGTCTTGTAAGGTACATCCCAAATGGGAGTTGTACTCTATGATGGGTCTGACTAGTGATGAGTAGAGGGGCACAATAACCTCTTTTGTTCTAGATGTGAACCCTTTTGTGATTAGGTGGGCCACATAGAAGGATTTTCTAACCACCTTGGCAATATGATTATCAAAGCAGAGAGTACTATCTACTTGGGTCCCCTTATCCCTTATTACATTTTCTGTATTTAGGGGACTACCACGTATGTGGTAGTTCACAGGTACTTTGTTTTTCCAATGGGGATGACTATGCACTTTTTAGCATTTAGTTTGAGGCCATGATTTTGACACCAGGTATCCGTCTCAGTCTGACCCTTCTGGAGGATGTCTGTATCAGCCAGAGAATCAGTTATGGCCCTCAGTTTACAGTCGTCTGAGAACGTGGTCAGCCGTAGTCCTCCTGTGTGTGCCTGTACCTCTGAAAGGTAAATACTGAACAGGAGGGGTCATGGACTGAGCCCTGGGGGACACCATTTGTAACCGGTTTAGAGTCAGACCTAGAGCCTGCAACTCTCTCCATGTGGGTTCTATCCTTGAGCTAACTGGCAACCCATCTCATGACGTAGGGGTTTATGTTCAGGCTGGTGAGCTTGTCTATAATACCAGAATGGGGAATGGCGTTGAAAGCCTTTGCAAGGTCTAGGTAGGCTGTGTGGACCTCCTTTCCCTCATCTAAAGCCTTGGTAACTGTCTCAAAGAAGTCCATCAGGTTTAGGAGGCATCTGCCCTTAACAAAGCCAAACTGGGTAGGGTCCAATCTTTGGAGGTTCCCAATGTCTATGTTAATGAGTTCCATGATGATGTACTCCATAGCCTTGCAGACCAGGCTAGTCAGGCTTATATGGTGATAGTTCCCGGGGTCTGTTTGTGGCTCCACCTTTGTGGAGCGGGATAACTGTTGCTGTGCACCCCTCTATGGGTACATAGCCTGTAGAGAGGCTGAGTTTGAACAGTGTGTTTAGGTGAGGGGTTAGTTTATTTTGGAGCTCATGTAAGACACAGCCTGGGATATCATCCGGTCCCATTGAAGGTGTGTTTTTGGCTTTGGATAGGGCTGTTTTAACCTGTGTGTCAGTGACTGCCAGGGCTCTACATTCTTCTGGTATGGTTATGGGCCCTTTAGGGGGTGTGGGGGGCGTGAAGTTTGCACTAAACCTGTCTGCCAGAATGTTGGCAATATCAGTTGGTTCAGTGTATTTTGTGCCATTCTGCACTAACCCAGAGCAGATCTGAGAGTTTCCACTTAGGTTCTTGACATAGCTAAAGAACGCTTTGTGGTTATCTTTGGAGTCCTTGCCAATTTTTCTTTCGAAGTTAACCTTGGATGATTTTATGAGGGATCTTAGTTTCTTGCTGATACTGATCAGGGATGTCTTTCCTTCTTGGGATTTTACTCTTTTCTGTACTAGTTTCCTCCTTCCATTGTATAGCTTGTTTATGGCAGGGGTCCACCAGACTGGTTTCCGTTTCTTGGAGGAGTAAGTTTTGGTTTTGCTTGGGATAGCACAATCCATGCATTCTTACAAGTGCTCATATAATGCCTTTTATAAGGGATTCAGCAGCTTGGACAGCATTGCACTTTAGCATGGGGGCTGTGAACCTTTCCACCTTGGTCTTAAGTTACGTGAAGTTTGCTTTTGAAAATTTTTTCATGGTGATTTCCTTGATTGGGGGTGGGGGCGGAATGTGGATATCTGGAGTGATTAGTCTATGGTCTGATCTAAACAGTGAGGGGTTGACATCTGGTGTGGAACACCGCTCACCCATGTTGGTGATGACCAGGTATGTTGTCACCTCTGGTGGGAGTGTTGACCAGTTGATCTAAGGCATTCGAGTTTATAAATTCTAGGAAGTGTTAGGCAAGGGAGTTAGTACTTGAGTAGTTCTCCCAGTTAATGTTTGGGTAATTGAAATCACTCAATATTAGGGCATTTGGTTGGACCTTCATATTTTCCAGTGTCTCCAGAAACACGGGATGAGGATCCTGGGTCATGGTGGTTGATCTGTAGAAAGCTACAATTTGAATTGCAGTTTTGCCCGTTGTTAGTTGCACACGGATGATCTCTGAGGCATCGTGCTGTGCCACTAACCTGGAGGTGTGGGTATCCTTGATGAATATGGATAAATCCTCGCCTTTTGTGTTTCAATCCGGGTTCTGTGGCCGAAAAGTATGGTATGAGTTATAGCCTGGTGGTGCTGGGATTCTCTCTGGAACCATAAACCAGGTTTCTGTTAATGCACAGATATCGATGTTCTCCATACTGAGGAGTGCCTTGAGTGCATGCATTTTGAGGTTTAGACTTCTGGCGTTGAGTAGCATTACCCTCAGATTTTGGTTACTTGTGCTATTTACGGTGGTGGGTTTGTCTTTTGAGCCTTGCCTAAAAAAGGCACTATGGGGGTGGCAAAAGCCTTGGCCAGTATTCAAAAGCCTAAGGGTGACAGATGCAAGCCATCTCTTGTGAAGCAACGTGCCTTGTCGAGCATGCATCCCAGGTGGACAGAAACTGGATCCCTTTTGAATGACACCAGAAACTTAGCCAGTTGTTGAACTTGATCATTTTTTCTTTATACTGTGGCATCGTTCTTGGTGAGGGCAGGATGCTACTCAGTGTCAGGGTCATACCGGCCTGGGCTACATGATCAGAGAGCTCTTCCACATCTCTTTTCATGTAGTCCAGGGAGGTTTGTCTCAGATCATTCACAACAACATGGACAATGACAAAGTCATATTTATACTTGTTCTGGAGCAATCTGAGTGCTTGTGTTATGTGGCGGATCCTGGTGCCCGACAGGCGACTAACTGTAACCTTCTCCTTGTCCAGCCTAGTTAGTGGGACTTCAGTGTGCCTAACTATAGAGTCACCTATTACTATTGTGTTGGGTATGTTATTTTGCCTTAAGGGCTGTGATTGCATGGCACACTGATTATGTGAAGTATGTGCTTCATGGTTTGTGATGAGGTGTGGAGGTTGCTTGGATGTCTGCTTTGGAGTCCTCGGTTTCTTTTGCAGATTTTAATTTAGAGCCTCCGAGTATGTTTTCCTGTATTTATGTGTGTTATTTGCCGGTGTTGGTTTAATAGGTCTATGTGAGATGGGTGGTGCATTGTAAGTATTTCCCTTCTCCTCTTGACTGTCAGTTCCAGTCTTGGGTTGAGAGAGCTTTGCCTCCAGTTTGGCTGTATAACTGCATCTCTTGCATATATTAGTGTTTGGGGGTAGGAGGAGAGGGTTGTCTCTGTACATGAGGCAGTTGTAACATTGCCTTAAAATGCCCAAATTCACCAGTTGAACTGGAGAGTACACCTGAAACTGCCCTTTGGACATGCCTGAATAGGTAAAGTGAACTGTTTTACTGATTGGCTGGTAGGGACGAATAGAGAGCCTTGTTCTTCTGGACAGTATAGGGAGGTCTAGTGCTAGGGTTAATTAGTGCTTGCTATGAGTTTTGAGCAAGTGCTGGACTGTGAAATGAATGGTCTAAGCACTTAAGTTGAAAGTTTGTCTAATTCCAAGGGAAAAATTGAAGAGTAGACTTTGTGGAGTCGGGAATACTTTAACCCTAGCAAACCGGCGCTGCCCGGTGCGGAAAACCATGCAAATGCGTTTTTTATATCAGGGAAATGAAAGAGATAGAAATTAACCCAAAATGGCCAATAAACTACTAACTTCTGGGCTGAAACCACTCCTCCAGAGACAGATAGGCTACTCAAAGCTCCCCTCTCTCACAGGTGAACAGGGAAACGTCCCTCTATCCAAGTAAGGTATAGGCAACACAGAAACTTGTAACACAGTCCTGAATTCAACAATAACCTAAAAACTGGACTATACTAGTTTAGAAAGGCAGGAAACAAGTAGTATATATATATATATATATATATATATATATATATATATATATATATATATATATATATATAATTTATTTATTTTTTTTTCAGAAAATAAAGCAGATACAATCAAAAAACACTTTAAATGCACGGAAATGGCAATCGCTCTTTAGTGTGTAGCCTACAACAGTTAAACATATTATTTAAACAAAATGACTTAGTACAAGTGCAGGCAGCAAATAAGTACAATATGTAGCAGAAACACGCTTTTTAAATCACAGAAATGCTAAAAAATCGGCATTTTAGGCAGAATTAGTTAAGACAGCAAGAAGATGCAGAAAAATGATACTTAATCACTACAAGTTCTCTCTTTTGTCTCTCTGCTGCTGTAGAACTCTTCAGGACACCTGGCAGGCATTTGCTGAGATGAATACAAGTGCAAAAAAAAATGTGCAAATGCGTTTTTTATACCAGGGAAATGAAAGAGATAGAAATTAGCCCAAAATACCCAATAAACTACTAACTTCTGAGCTACACAAACAAGGCGCACACATTTCAGAAAGCAACAGTTCAAATAAGCAGGCACAATAAGCCTTTAACCAGACATTCCCATACAACTGAGTACTTTTAAGAAGGAGCACAAGCAGGGCAATCTGTCAGATACTCTACAGGCAAGAGCAGTTTCTCAGTTCTTGTATTATCTTTTGCTAAGTATGTTCCTGCATATCCTTACTTATCATAAAATAATCTTTTTTTAAACCATACTCCATAAATATGGGTATTGCTGGACCAGCTCATGTGTGGGTTCATAGGTTCATAGGTAGGTACTAGGCTATTGGCCCTAGGACCTATATAAGCCTAGCCAAAAAAGGTACCCTGGCTTTTGCCACCCAAGAAAATTATTTTCCTGTGCCCCTGTTGAGCAGAGCCCCAGAGGTGTTCCCCAGGGTGAATTTCCTATTTCCCATCCAATCATCAAGATTTTTCTTGAAGAGTGCTAATGAGGAGCTTTGCTTGATATAGATAGGTAGTCTGTTCCAGAGTATGGGAAGTCTCTGAGACAGGAATCTATCCCTCCAGCATGTCCTGTTTATTGTGGTGACAAGGTTTAGGTCCCTAGAGCGTGTAGCTCAGAGGGATTGGGATTTCTTTAAGTGGAGCATGTCCAAAAGCTCTGGGTTTGACATAGCTTTGTATGTTAGGCAGAGATTGCCTCTGAGTAGGTAATATGCGACAGAGTAAAGCTGGAGTTTTTTTGAGACAGTCTGATTAAGGCATCTGTTTGAGGCTGGTAATCCTCTTTGTGAGGTATTTCTGTGGCCTTTCCGGTTGTTGTAGATGTCTTGTGAGGTACATACCAAATGGGGCGTTGTGCACTATAATGGGTGTAATGAGTGATAAGTAGAGGGGAACAATGACTTATTTTTTCCTGGATGAGAAACCTTTTGTGATGAGGTGTGCCATGTAGAAGGATTTCGTGACTACTGTGGTGATCCGATTATCAAAGGAGAGACTACTGTCCACCTGTGTCCCAAGGTCTCTTATCACACTTTCGGTGTTAAGTAGACTACCACCTATGTGGTAGCTCATGGGTACAGAGTTTTTACCAAAGGGGATGATAATGCACTTTTTGGCATTCAGCTTGAGGCCATAGCTTTGACACTAGCCATCTGTCTAAGTGAGCCCCTTTTGTAGGATGTCCACATCATTAGGAGTTTCGATTATGCCTCCTAGTTTGCAGTCATCTGCAAACTTCATTAGCCAAAGTCCTTCTGTGTTAGCCTGTAGAAGTAGATACCAAACAGGAGAGGACCCAGGACTGAACCCTGTGGAACTCCACTTGTCACTGGTCTGAAGTCGGATTTGGAGTCTGCTACTTTCACAGTGTGGGTTCTGTCAGTGAGCCAGTTGGCAACTCATCATGTGACATAGGGATTTATACCTAGTTTAGTGAGTTTATCTATAATTCTAGAGTGGGGGATGGTGTCTAAAGTCTTGGCGAGATCTAGATAGCTGTGTGAACCACCTTACCCTCGTCCAAGGCTTTGGTGACTGCTTCAAAGAAGTCTCTCAGGTTTAGGAGTCATGATCTGCCTTTTACAAACCCGAACTGGGTAGGGTCCAGAGTTTGGAGATTACCAATGTCTTTGTTTATAAGTTCCATGATGATACGTTCCATTGCCTTGCAGACCAGGCTTGTTAGGCTAATGGGGCAGTAGTTCCTGGGGTCTGTGGTGGCTCCCCCTTTGTGGAGTGGGATAACTGTCACTGTGCACCATTCAGTGGGCACAAAGCCTGAGGTGAGGCTATGATTGAACATGGTGCTTCGGTGGGGTGCCAGTTCCTTCTGTAGTTCATGTAGAACACAGCCTGGGATGTTGTCAGGTCCCATGGATGCTGTGTTCTTAGCTTTGGAGTATGTGGTTTTTACATGTGCAGCCATGATTACAGGAACTTTGCATTCTTCCGGTATAGAGATGGGCCCTTTAGGGGTGAGAGTGGGGTAAAGTTAGCACTGAACCTATCTGCCAGGATGTTGGCAATATCAGTTGTTTCTGTATATTTAGTGCCATTGTGCTGTAACTCAGAGCCGATCTGAGTGTTAACATTGAGATTAAAATAAAATAAATAAAATTAAATGCACACAATTTTCCCGGTCTGAATGAACACTGCACTGTAAAGCCTGTGCTCAAGCTTAAGCATATTATAGGCAAGGCATAGTAGTGCAGTGTTTGGTATCATATTACATTGTATATTGATGGAAGCATTTGGTAATTATAGTACACACACAAGATTTATGTTTTTAGGATAGTTCAATGTATTTTTTATACACACATCTTTTTTATCAAATTATAATATTTAAAGCAATAATATTTACAATATATATTTTTTATACATTTTTTATACATTAATTATTAGATGTTGATATTATATGGTTATATTTTGAATGTAATATTTATACATATATATATATATATATATATATATATATATATATATATATATACATATATATTTTTGTTCAGATTTTTGAATGAATTGCAAGGGTTTTTAAATTTTAATTATTGATTAATTAATTGTTTAATTGAATCACATGGTATGTAGTCATTGAGATATTTAAGAGTGTTTTAGAGGATGTTTGGTATTCTGAAGAAGTCTGTATTATTGTGGACGAAACCTAGGTCAATCATTTGTGGGTTGTCGTCTGTTTTGGATGCAATAAATCTCTTTTTTCGTCTTGGACCTGGTTCTCCGTGTGGATAATTTTTAAACATTGAGATTATTGACAGCTATAGAATGTTTTGTGGTTGTCTTTAGAATCAGTGGTGATTTTGTTTTCATAACTAGCTTTGGAGGATTTTATGAGGGATCTCAGCATCTTACTGAGACTGACCATGGAGTTCCTCCAATCATGGGGTTTTACTCTTTTTTTGCAACAGTTTCTTTCTTCTGTTGTAGAGTTTGTTTATGGCAGGGGACCACCAGATTAGCTTCCTTTTCTTGGAGGATAGCATTTTGGTTCTGTTAGGGATAGCACAATCCATGCACTCATGTAAGTGCTTATAAAATCCATTTGTGTAGGATTCAGCAGTCATACCTCTATTGTCTGTCTGCATGGGTGTTGTGAAGTTTTCCACTTCTGTCTTAAGAAGCGTGAAGTTGGCTTTGGAGAAATTTTTTATGGTGGTTTCCCAAATAGGGGGTGGGGGCGGGATGAGGATATCTAGGGTGATTAGCTTGTTGTCAGCTCTGACCAACGAGAAATTGAGCTCTGGTGTGGAACACCGGTCACCCATGTTGATAATGATGAGATCTAGGATATTGCTGCCCCTCGTGGGGGTGTGGATAAGTTGATCCAAGGCGTTGGAATTTATGAATTCCAGAAAACATTGAGCAAAAGAGATGGTACATGAGTTGTTTTCCCAGTTAATGGTGGGATAGTTAAAATTGCCCATTATGAGGGTGTTGGGTTTTGCCCTAATGTTTTCCAGTGTATCAAGAAATGAGGAGTGGGAATCCTAGGGCATTGTGGGAGATATGTAGCAAGCTACAATTTGGATTGCAGTCTTGCCCGGAGTAAGTTGCACTTAGATAATCTCAGATGCATTATGCTGAGCAACTAGCCTTGAGGTGTGGATATCCTTAATGAATATGGACACACCTCCACCTTTAGTGTTTCGGTTTCGGCCCAGGTTAGGTGGCCGAAAGGTGTGGTATGAATTATAGCCTGGTAATGCAGGGGTGCTCTCTGGAGCTTTGAACCAGGTCTCTGTCACTGCACAGATGTTGATGTTCTCCATTTTAAGGAGTGCCTCGAGTTAATGCATTTTGAGGTTTAGACTTCTAGCATTGAGTAGCATTACCCTCAGATTTTGCTTGCTTGTACCTGTTCTGGTGATGAATTTGTCATTTGAACCTTGCCTAAAAAGGGAACTATAGGGGTGGCAAGATCCTTAGCCAGTATCAGGAATCCCAAGGGCTACAGGTGCAGGCCATCTCTGGCAAAGCACCGTGGTCTGTTGATCATGTCATCCCAGGCAGACAGATACTGGAACCTGTTAGAAAAGGGTACATAGTTTATAGCTATAGCCTTTTTTATCTTCATTAATTTTATATCCTGAAAAAATCGAAGCTGTCTCAGAATACTCCACAACAATGAGATATTCTTTTTTGGTTCTGTCAGGTACAAAATAATATCATCTGCAAATAAAGCCAACTTTTCTTGAAAACAATACTAGCCTACAGGCTGCTCAGAGGTTACCTGTTTCTCATTTTTCAAGTCATGAAAGACCCACTCTTATTTTAGTATTTGTTTATTTGCAAAGCCAGTAGCTGTTCAAACACCCACACTAGAGACCTAAATTTGCACCATCAAATAAATGAGTCACTGGAGAGATATGTTCTTAACTCAGTGTGTTGCCACTACATGTCAAACCAAGTACTTACTTAGCTACCTTTAAAGCTACTCCTAATTACTGGACAAATAGACCCTAAGTTACAAAAGGATTGTCATGTGTAGCCCTGCTGAAATTGGGAGGTGAGCACTACTAAGTGATTGAAAATAGTAGGGAAATGCATTTAAGTAGAGGATTAGCTAGTGTGGGGTAAAGAGGATTCAAGGTGTTTGGGGAGCAACTAGCAGGTGTCAGTGATATAGTAATACAGTACTAGCATTTGAAAATGAATGCCTATATTGCATTTGTGGTCATGACTGAAGTTCTGAAGTGCTTTGCCTGTGGTAATTGGTAAAGTAACTGTAGCAAGCTGCTCATTACATTTGTAACAAGTGGCTTGCTACAGTTCATTTTTCAAAGCAGAAAATTGTTTATTTATTTGTTTGTTTGTGTGTTTGTTTGTTTGTTTGTTGCAGCACAGGTTTAATTGGGACAGTCTTCCTGTTTTGTTTTTTTCTTTTTGTCCTTAACTTTGAGTTAAGGAAGATACCATTTCAGAGAACTGAGAAGAGCACCAGATAACCTAGCTATAGTTATATTTTAGGTGTGTTTACTTAAATGTGTATATGGCTAGACATCTTATGGTTCTTGTGATCACTTGCCTAGTATTGCTCATATGTTTCTAATATTTCCCTGTCCATCTTAATTTCCTAATAACTGAAATACCCTAGTCCCACAAACTACCCTCTGTCCTTTGGCTATCAAGTTCCTAATCTGACATTTCACAATACATGCCAAAGGGGGCATTGAACTCAGTGACGGGTCCCATGAGTAGAGTGGTACTATAACTTCATTGGACCTGGATACTATACGCATGATTATGAGATGGGCAACATAGAATGATTTTCTTACTATCTTCGCTACATGTTGGTCAAAGGCCAGATTATTGTCTACATATCTTCCTAGATTCCTACTTATCTAGTCAACTCTTAGGGTTTTTTTTTTAATTGATGGAGTAATTAGCTTGGGTGGTCAAGATTCCAAAGGGCACTATAATACATTTCTTTGTGTTGAGTTTTAACCTGTGGCTTTGGCACCAGTCATTTGTTTGTGTTAGACCATGTTGTGGGATGTTGCTGTCAGTGGGGGAATCTGTGATAGCTCCAACTTTACAGTTATCTACAAACTTGATGACATTAGTCTTTACTTCCAAGAAGTAGATACCAAACAGGAGTGGGCCCATACCAGGGCCCTGAAGTACTTTGCTATTGACCAATCTGCTGGTACAGGTGGTGTCAACAATCCAGTCTTATTGGGTCCTATCAGTGAGACAGTCAGAAATACAGAGTTATATAGGGATTTATGCCATGTTATGAGAGTTTATCAAAAATACTTCAGTGGAGCATTGTATCAAATGCCTTGGCCAGGTCAAGGTAGGAAATATGCACTATTTTCTGCTCATGCATATCCTTGGTGACTCTCTCAAAGATGTCTACCAAAGCCAAACTAAGATGAGTCTACTGTCTACAGGTTGCCAATGTCCTTGATTACTTCCATGATAATTCATTCCATGGCTTTGTGTATTAGACTTCTCAGACTGATGGGCCAGTAGATCCTGGGGTGGATTGATGGATCACCCATATGTACAGCGATGACTGCTGCAGCACTCCTTTTACCCAGCATGTAACCTTTTTTGAGGCTGTGGTGGAAGAATGCCTCAAGTGGTCCTGCTAGGCCTTGTTCTAGGCTATTTAGGGGGCAACTGGGGATATTGTTGGGGCCCACTGAAGCAGTGTTTATGCCTCAGTGTGCACTACCATGACCTCCTCCCTGTTGATAGTGAGGGGATATGCTAGAAGGGATTTTCACAGGGGGTAATGGAGGGGGAGTGGGGGTGTGAAGTTATAGCTAAATTTATCAGCCAGTAGATTTGCTATGTAACACTGGTCAGTGAAGGTTGTGCCATTTAACACCAGTTCTGCAGACGGCTGAGTGTCACTTTTAAGGTTCCTGACATACCTGAAGAAGATAAAGTGATTGTCCTAGCCTGGAAAGTTATCTTGTCCTTGTGCTTTGCTTTGCTGGACTTGATTAGAACTCTTAGCTTCTTGTTTAGTTGAATGAGAGAACTCTTTTCTTTGAGAGTTGCTGTTTCTGATTTTGGCCATGACATTTTTTCTTTTGTTATATATCCTGTTAAAGTAAGTATCATAGGTGTATACTAGACTAATGACCACAAGGGAATTTTTAAGCCTAGGCATTCATCCCAAATCTCTGACAAGTTCTGGTAACCTTGATAAATGTAAGTAGGGGCTTGGGAGATGAAACATTTATAAGCACTTGAATTGGGTTAGGGAGGAACTCTGCTTCACATACCTGTCCCTCCAGCAGGTCCTATTTATATCACATTCAAGGTTTAAGTCTTTAGAGCAGGTAATTCTGGTGCTGTTTCTTTTCTGGATATGCAGGAGGTCCATCAGAGTTGGGTCTGACAATGCCCTATATGCCAGGCATAAATCTTCCCTCAACAGCCTGTAGAAGAAAGAATATTGGGAAAGGGCCTTGAGGTAGTCTGCATAAGACATTTCACTTATGCCCTGTATTCTTTTAGTGAGGAACCTCTGTGGATGTTCCAAATGATGGATCTGCTTTGTTATGTACATACCAAAGGGGCATTGTACTTAATGACAGGTTTTATGAAGGCCGAATACAGTGGAACAATAAAATCCTTTGATCTAGATACCATACCTTTGTTCATAAGCTGCGCAACATAGAACAATTTCCTCACTCCTGTAGACACATGATGATCAAAGGCTAGATTGCTATGTGTGTCCCTAAGTCCATGACTACTTGTTCAACTTTAAGGAGTGTGTTGTCAATATGAAAGTTACCAGGTGTGGATGACTTCCTAAAGGATAGTATTATGCATTTCTTAGCATTTAGTTATAGTCCATGGCTCTGACATCAGCTATTTGTCTGTGTTAGCATTTTCTGGAGAACATTTGTGTCAGTGTGGGATTCAATGACAGCCCCTAGTTTGCAATCATCTGCAAATTTAGTCAGCGAGAGACCAGTGACATTACCATTGACTTCAGAGAAGTAAATGCCAAAAAGGAGGAGTCCAAGGACTGATGCTTGCGGGACTCCACTTGCGATTGGCCTCTTTGCAGAGGTGGACCCCCCCAATTCTGACTTCCTGGTCCTGTCTGTGAACCAGTTGGCTATTCACCAGGTGACACACAAGTTTGTATTTAACCTTTTGAGTTTGCCAACAATGCCTCAGTGGGGTGTCATGAAAGAAGATACAGCCATCCCAGTTATCTGGAATTTTGTAAATAATTATATGCCATTTGTGAATATCAACATAATTTTTATGCTTGTGTTACAAAAGTATTAGAACTATATGCCATATAAGATGGTTTGCACAGACATATTTGCTGAAGAGGTATTCTACAAAGTGCTTTTAAAGATATAACCACAGTGTAACCTACTGGATTAGAATAGAAATGTACCCGCACAATTATAACTGTTTAGATGTATATATTTTAACAATGGAAACTGGGACACAGGAGGTAAACACTTGGAAAAAATAGCTGAAATTAAATTACTTTATGGTCATGCAATAAAAAGATGATATCTTCCAGTTTCAGTGCAGCAGGAGAAATAGTGTCTGTACCAGAGAAGGCTTTTGTTTTGTCTTTGAAAGTGGTTTATTGCTTTATGGCTTCCAGGATCTGCAAACATCTGAGGAAAATCCTTTGTCTATGTATTTTCACAGGTAGATGCTAAATGCTGCCAGCTGCATCAATGGTTGTTTTTCACCTGGAATAGTGTCAGATGACAAGAAATGCTCCCAGATTCTGCAAGCCCTGCACAGCACAGGACTAGTGCAGGAGCCCCAGCAGGCAATATGTCTACCGTGCAATCCAGGAATAACTTGTAGGGGTGTGCACCAGCCCTCCTGCACTAGTCCTGCACAGACTCAGCCCCTGTATGCAAATTATAACATTTGCAGGATAAATCCATGCAAATGAGGTGAAGTTGCAATCTAGGAAGCTGGAAACCAGCTGTGCAGAACTAGTGTAATCTGCAGAAATGTACTCCGCCAGTAACAGAGTACATTTCTGCAAATTACAAAATGGAGCCATGACAGATCCAAATAAAGGGTGGATATCATGTAGAAAGCATGTCAATTGACAACTATAAGGCCATTGGCATGCAAAACACATGCAAAAATAAAAAAAAAAATCAACTTTTAATTTGTTTTAGCCGATCTCGGCTGTTTAACCATAAGGCAGCAGCGAGCAAACAGGATCAGGGGGGAAAATAAGAAAAAAACATAAAATAAGCATCCTAACCAAAATCTCTATTTTGCCATTATACTCAATGGCAGTCAGAAGACAACATGGCCAGGGAATAGTTATTGCTAAGGGGGAGGCTCAGTGTGGGACATGTAACTATGCATTAGCAGGCAATCCTATACAAATCAGGGGAATGATACTAAATCTCAGATTTCCCCTGCATGCTAGTCAGCACCCATCAGTGTAAGAGCAGGAATAGCTTGGTGCTAGGAGTTAGCTGACATCATAGGGGGTGTGCCAGGCATACTGTAAGTGGATTGGAGCCCTGTGGCTCGGGTTTGCTCCTAGCTTAGCAGAGCTAAGCAAGGGGATGTGTCTGAGGCTGCTTAGCACTCTTTACATTGCCTAAGCGGGTGTGCGTGCCACACCCCAGGTTTTAAAGGAAAAAAAAAAGTAAACCAGGAAATAGCAGCTCTCTGCACATTTGAGCAGGGTGTTTGTGCAGCGTGCCACCGGTCTTAAACAGGAAGGCAATGCAAAGGGAAAACAGCAGTAGGAAAGTAATCTAGGAGAACTAGCATAGCTGGCAGATGAAATGTATCACAATCATCCAATTACACAGGCAGAAGACCAGCCCAGCCAAGAACACTACTATAAACTATGCAAACACCTTTCCCTCTGGTTTTTCCCATACTCTACACCATCAGTGTATGCAAGCGGGGAACTTTTAACAAACAAAATAACAAAATGATAGGGGTTGCAGCAGCTGTCATACAACGTGTGGAAGAGGCTGAGGGTGGTGAGAATGAGAATGCTGTCAACCAACCCACAGTGAGGAGATGGAGAAGAGTGTGCAGACCCAGGGTAACCTACCAGGGGATACATGAGCTGGAGATAGTGGAGTGCTATAGGGTGGACAGGAACCTCCTACAGCAAATTGTTGAGCTGTGCTGGCCATGCCTGACACACAGAACTAACAGAAGGGAACCCATCACAGAGGACACCAAGGTATGTGTAGGCCTAGGAATACCTGCCACAGGTACCTCCCAAAGCCCAACTGGGGATATCATGGGGATATCACAGGCATCAACATCCAGAGTATTCCACCTTCCTGGATGCCATGTCAGCACATGCCATTGAGCACATATATTTCCTCAAAACCCATGAGGAGTTGGCCAGCAATATGTGTCTCTTCCACCAAATAGCAGAATACCCTGAGGTGGTGGCTGCTATAGACCGCATAAACATATGCCTCAAAGCACCAGTCAGTGAGCGAGTTAGGGTCTACATACTACAAGGGCTTCCCCTCCATCAACTGCCAGGTCATGTGCAATGCCCACGGCATTATAATGAATGTGTGTTCTGGCTGCCCTGGAAGCTATCATGATTCCCACATCTGGCATCTGACGCAGCTGTACCAGAGATTTGCCAATGGGGACATCCCTTATGGTCACCTAGTGGGGTATGCTGGTTACGCACTGGAGTCATGGCTGACGACACCCATCAGAAATGCACACACACCTGAAAAAGAATGCCATAATGAGCCACACACACAGACCAGAATCATAACAGAGCATGTGTTTGGGATGCTCAAGTCATGGTTCCGGTGCCTGGAAGCATCCGGTGGAGCCTTGCAGCACTCACCAGAAACATGTACCCAAATTGTCATCATATGTGCCATGCTATACAATATGATCCTGTGGAAACAGCTGCAGCAGGAACAACATGGGGCAGGGCCACACAGCCCCCCATCAGTGCCAAGGCCTGTACAGGCACAGAGTGACTCAGAGGAGGAACAACCCGAGCCTGCCCCAGTAGGCAGATGGAGGCATGCTCAGTATGCCATTGCCTTGGCAAAGAGGCAATGCATAGCACATACACTGACACAGTAGGGACCCAGGGAATGACACCTCTCTCAGACTTGCAAATACAGTGGAAGGGGATGCCAAACATGACACTACTTGTGCTCAACCATGTAAAGGGAGTGTACTATGTGCATCTGACATAGGAAGCCCTCAGCACCATCCTCAATACTGACACACCCACAAGGTAAGTCACTCCCCTTACCGATTGCTGATTGGAGTAGTATGTGTAGTCACTTGTATCTATGGTATGGATGTGAACATGCAAGGGACTCGGGTGGCTGAATAGGATGCCAGAAGATAGCAGACACCTACAGTGGCAGCATGAGATCTGTAACAAATACAGGTGTCATCACAGTAGCCGGTACTACATAAGGTGACAAAACCCACTGCAGGAAATGTGCTGGGCCACATGTGTCCATATAACTCACACATGCCAGTCAGGGAGGTTCACATACCCAACAACAGTCTCAGCCAGCAGGACAGGTGTAGAAAAACACAAACAAAGGCTGTGCTATGGCCTCTGAATGATGCCTATGGGTAACCACCCCCCTCAGGCCTACACAGACAGACTACATCACATCAGGCAGTGGGATGTTAGTTCTAAAAGGTAGGAAGTCAGAAACTAATATGTAGATCAATCAAACCTAAGACCTGTGGTAAACTGATATGCCTCTAGTCAGCATGATAGGTTAGAATACAAAATGAAATGGAGTACCCGACATACTAGTACAGTCATAGCAAATGTGCACAAGTGTCAGGTGTGCCCCCCCCCCATCTTATGTAGAAATATAGAAACAGTCAGGTGAGCCCCCAATCATGTGTGAAAATGTATAAATAGTCAGTTGTGCCTCCCAAATCCTGTGTAGAAATGTAGAAATAGTCAGGTGTGCCCCCCCATTTCTGTGTAGAAATGTAGAAACAGTCAGCTGTGCCCCCCATCCTATGTAGAAATGTAGTAACAGTCAGGTGTGACCCCCAATCCTGTGTAGAAATGTAGAAACAGTCAGGTGTGCCCCCCCAAGCATGTGTAGAGATGTAGAAATAGTCAGGTGTGCCCCCCAATTCTGTGTAGAAATGTAGAAACAGTCAGGTGTGTCCTCCCACAACCCTATGAAGACATATAGTAACATGTATGTGTAGGCATAACACCAGTGGAGCACATATGCCCAGAGGTGGCCAAGGTAGCAGGATAGATTGTAGTATTTTCACAATATGCCAGTTTGTGTGTGTTAGGTTGGTGTGTGTTTCATATTGTGTAAGAGTTGTCAGTATGTATGTATGTATGTATATTGAGGTATGACCTGGTGGCCATTGCCCACTATTGCTGATGGCAGGGCCAAGTCCTGACAACTGCAATGCAAAAGACAATTCCCACCAGTATAACGCATGTTAGCAGTAAGCCATTGTAAATGTATGGTGGTAATATGTCACCATCTGAAAGATTGACATGGCATGGCTGTTGGGCTAGATATACAAGCAGTACACAGGGGAAAGTACCCTAGACATACAGAATATATAGTGTAACTGTGAAATGGACACACCCTTGGAATTGTACAAACAGGTATGCATCACATTATCTGGTCCTCTAGTAGGGGATACCGGTGTTGTCTGCCCAAACACTTGCAGATCACAAAGGAGGTAGGACTGATGCATTGGGAAACATCTGGTGTACTTGCACATGCCAGCATAACTGGAATGCCCCATGCCTATCTTTGCGTCAGATGCAAGTAGTGTCCATAGCACACATGCACCCAGCTCACCCAAAAAACACTGACAGGTACCTCTCTGTTCGTATCCCTGCTTTGGGGAATGAGTACAATGTGACCCCACCTGTACATGGCAATAGCGAAGGAATGCAGCATGCAGTGCAGGTGTACCATGCAGATGTGCCCCTAGCCATAGGTAGCACCCTACCAGCATCCACACCATCTGATCAAGACTGATAGAAGGCATTGGCATGAACACCTAGCACACCTACCCTGTCACCCCAGGGGAATATACTGTATGGTGGTCTGAGACTGTAGGACTGACAGAATGCAACAGCCTGCCACATCTGGCCTACATCAACAACAAATGGCCCACAGGCCTCTGCCAAAGGCCTGTGTCTCACAGGTACTGCCAATGCATGTTATGTCATGGACACCCAAATAACAACATAACACACTCCACATAAGCCATTTGCAAGGCCATGTGGACAAACCATAGTAACATGTCCACCAAGTCCCACTGCATGAACTCTGGACCAACACCAAAACACAGCAGTGATGGGGTGATAACCTTAGGGAAAGGTTCAGAGAATGTATACATAATGTATGGAAGAGGATAGAATGTGCAGCACAGAATGTGCAAGGTCCAACACAAGGCAGTGTGCACACATTATCCCTGGTTGCAAACACATAAATGAGTGGCAAAATCCCTGGCCATACACCACAATAAGGGTAATGTCCTGACTCATGGCCCCTGCCTCTAGGTAACCTGTGCGAATCTGTACAGCTGTGAGGTATTGCCACAGCAAGATAATGCCATACTGTCATGTCAATGGGTGTACATGTATGGGATCCTCTGCCAGCACTGTACCAAGGTGCTGAACTGGATACACAGACCCAGCAGCAAGTGTCTGCAGCTCCCCCTCCAGAATGGTGTAACTTACCATGAATATGTAGGGGTCTGCCACAACACCAGACACAGCTGCATTCACCCTTGTCCCCCAAGACATCACTGTGAGCAAGAATGTCCACCTGACAGTACATGAGGACAGAAAACATCACAGTGTGTAACAGTACACATGTCTGAATATCTCTGCTAACAGCAGTACCATGTAGCTGAATCAGCATAGACACAATCACCTACATTACACACTATCCCCTGCACAGTTTGTCCTCATATTGCCAAATGATTAATGGATACCCTGCAGAAACGGTTTGCTACCTGTACGTGTACAACACGAAGGTCTGCACTGGAGAACAAACTACCTGGAATCAATCCACACACTCAATACAGAAGGGCATACTGAGCATGCACACACACTTACATGAAAGAAGACAATGTCTGCAAACAACAGTTGACCATATACATTACAAAGATATGCATCTGGAGTGTCTTTCCTCGGGCGTCCACTGAAAACTGTCTTTGTTCTAAGTCGGACTTTCCCGGTTAACAAATGTTAAATAAATAAATAAACAATAAATAAAATATTTGGCAGTTGCAGATGTTAGTGCATATACTCTTCACTATGCACCAGTCATGCTTTGCACACACAGTGGATAGGAATACAGACATATATCCAAGTACAACACAGTATAAAAAGCCAAAAGTAGATGCACATAGATGTGTGGAAGAGAGTGACTGTGACAAAGAGCCATCCATTATGAGGTCTATTCCACCCAGCACACAGCCAAATGGCTACAACCACATGAGGTGTAAATGTCACTCACTGTAGACATTAGTCACCAGTACCGGTCAGCATTACAGACTATGTGGTGGAAGTGCTAGCTGTGCAACATAACAGTACAAGGAACTAGTCATCTAGCAGCTGTATGCATGTACCTGCGGAATATAGCCCTGCGTGTGCCCACATGTGGTATGTCAACCTCTAGATGAATGGATTATGGCCCATACACACACACTGCCCTCCCTATAGCCCTATTATGACAAGCCTGCTGAGGTCATCCACTTTGAAATACACCTTTGGAAAAGGTGCAGACCAGTAATCTTTATGGTGTGACCTATAACTATGTACTGCTGTAGTGTGATAACCTAGTTAGGTAGGAGATCTAATCCCAGACATGGCAGCTTTGTGTGTGTCTTTATCTGTGTAGAGAGCAATGCTTTTTAGGCTAGTCACACTCACTACAATTCAAATGCCCTACTTTGGCACAGCTGCTGCTGTCATTCACTGTGAAATACACCTCTAGGAAAGCTGTAGCCCAGTAATCTCCATGGCACGTCCTATAACTGCATACTGCTGTAGTGTGGTAAACTATTTAGGTAGGAGTTCTAATCCCAGACATGGCAACTGTGTGTGTGTCGCTGTCTATGTATGGAGCACTGCCTTTTTAGGCTACTCACGCTCACTACAGATCAAGTGTCCTACTTTGGCAAGCCTGCTGATGTCATTCACTGTGAAATACACCTTTGGAGAAGGAGCACTCCAGTAATCCCTGTGGCATGTTCTGTAAGAGCGTAATGCTGTAGTGTGATACAGAACTCTTGTAGGCATTCTATTCCCACACATAGCAGGTGTGGATGTTTGTGTGTGTGCTTTTATGTCTGTGTAGGTAGGAATGCTTTTTAGGCTAGTCACACTCACTACAATTCACATGCCCTACTTTGACAAGCCTGCTGATATCATTCACTGTGAAATACACCTTTGGGGAGGGAGTACTCCCATAATCTCTATGGCACATCCTATAACTGCATACTGCTGTAGTGTGATAAGCTAGTTAGGTATGAGTTGCAATCCCAGACATGGCAGGTGTGTTTGTCTGTGTTTGTCATTTGTATCCTGTGTAGAGGTGGCTGTGAGTGTGTAACAACTGGACTCACTGTGGAGTGGGTTTTGCAAATTTCTTATATGGTGGCCCTAGTATATGTCACAATGTCCACCTTACAATGATAACAGATGTAAAATAACCAAGAGGCTGGGGTGTAAATCCATACCCGTATATGTGACATCAAGGCCTGGTGAACAGAGTTATCAATCTTGGTATTACCTAGAGAACACTCTCAACCCATGTCTCATACACACACTTGCCTAGGTAACAACCACTATGTTGGTAGTACCCTACATATTGCCCACTGATAGTAACCATGGTGTGATTTGCATTGGGCTAAAGAGGGCATGGCACCCTGTCCATCAGTCCAGTAGGCATGTACATGCAGACAGTCCACCTTCCTTATGTTCCCCACTGGACACCTGCAACACCTGTGGTACCATCAACTGTGACCCACAAAGGACACACCATGCCTTAAACACATGCCCTGTATGAACAGATGCCACTGACACCTGGGAATACTTGTATCATGCTATCAATGTAGGTGCAGGGCCAACCTGCTGTCCATTAACAGTTCCCACCACATGAGGCCAGGACTGGTACATCTGATGATAACAATCTGTGTACACATGGGCCAGACACCCCAGATACAGTTCCACATGTCACTGTGCATGCATGTGGGATGTGTGCACATCCAACATACTGTCCATGTCATGGACTAAGGAACACATACATGGCAAGCAATGCACAGCAATGACCACACACAATAGTTACAGAGGTGACTGGATGGTGAATACAGTACCCACCTGTGTGGGCCAATCCAGACACTGCACCCCTGAGCCACACTTCAGACCATTGTCATGTAGCCTGATGCCAAGGTATACCCATCACCTAACCATGTATAGCTGTCTGGCACAGTCAACCACTACACATCCGTGAAGCAATGCACCCATGCATGTCAGTACTGGCACCCTGTGTCTGTGTGTGTGGTGTATGATGCCTATGACTACATTCACACTTACTACAACCCCCATTAGCATACTGAAGCATGCTGTCTGATGTAAGACACCTCCACATACCCTTTGCATAACCCCTGTGATGCATGTGATACCTGCACAGTACTGTATTGTGGCAATCTAACTAGCGATGTGTTGTATTCCTGACCCTGCCAAATGTGTCAATGTGTGTGGGTCCCTGAGAGAGTGTGGCTGTGTTGACACTGGCACGTGTTCATGCGGACAGGCATGTGTACTACACCTATCATATAGCTACCATATCACTGTTGCAGATATCACTCACCATCACATATATGTTTGGAGGGCTCCTCAACATGTAACTTATGTGGTGCATCCAATAACTGCATAGACATGTGATAGCAATACATAGTCAGTCAGGGATTTGATACCCTACATTGGTAGATGTGTGACATAAACATGGTTAAGTTTTACTCTCCCACCCCTCCCTGACTTATCTTTGCCTCTGTCTACCTCTCTCACTATCGCTCTAGTGGATGTGGAGACTTACACCTTCTATGCTTAGGCAGCAGCATGTGTATTGTAAGTGATGCTCATGATCAGCTGATGGCCTCTGCATGAATTGCAGCCCTCTTCTAGCTGATTGCATGTGGAACAGCTGTGGTAACATTTCCATAGCCAATTGCATGTAAACACTCTCCAATTGCTAGGAACATCATGTTGGTGTTGGGCCTTTTCATTCACTGTGAGCAGGACCTAGATCTGTTGTTTGGCAAACAGCATCACAGATGGATTGGGGATTTATCTCTAACAACATACACTGTGGAAACAGGCCAACACACAGGAGGGGATGTGCCTGACCTGACTACAGACTGTAAGTGTTGCTATACTGCATTTGGAGTAATGTTGGTTTAACAGGGTGTGTGTAGATATGGCTGTCCTACATGTTCTAATACCTGTCATTTCAGTGCTATGTTTATGAGGAAACCCCCCATCTGTAATGTCATATGCAGACTGGGCAGTGTGTGGTGCCTTATGTTTCTTGTGTTACCCACAGAGCACCTGTCTGTGAACTACAGAAGCATAGTGTGAGGATTGCAGTCAGTACATGGTGACAGCTGAGAGAGTTACTGTCTTCATATCCCTCATAGGACATATGTTGCAACAAACCCTGCTACAACAGTAAATGTATGAGGTTATCACAGCAACATGTTAATATTGCCCCTGTGTTTGTGTCTCCAGCCACAACTCTTTCAACCTTTGTACATATGTCATGCAGTAAGAGGTGCATATGTTCTGTACACCATATTTATTGACATCATATTTGATAACAAGACAGTGAAATATCAGACTGCTACACATGTTATGTATAGTAGGGGTTATATTTGAGGATATAACCTGGGCATTCTGTGGTTGTGTACAGTACTGAGGTCTGTGTACTTATGGTGATTGTTGACATTGTGTGTATTGTGAATATGTACCTTGGCCTGTGTACAGACTGTGGTAGATGTCATTGTTCTTGGTCCTGTTCTATCTGATGTTACATGCTGCTCCACTGTATGTTACCCTATTGGCTTACATGTTTGTAAGGCCAAACACACAAATGTCCCATATCACAGACAGGCATTGGACCACACTGTGTAGCATCCCAGTATATGTAGGGTTAGTGTGTGAGTGGCACATATGAGGATGGTGTTGATCAGATAGTCCATATACTGTAATATTGCACTAGCTTACCAATTGTGGCTGTGGCTATGTTCACATTGGTTGTGGTTATGCACTTTTACACAGGTGTCTGTTATGCTGTGCTGTGACATGCCTGTAGGGCTTGCTATATATGCAGGTACATTTATTCCCCCATAGGAAATATAGGCCAGTGTTGTGGCAGTCTGCCTGTAGCCTGCACAGTGCTTTGTTACGTGCCAAGCAGCTTAGTGTACTTACCCAGTGAGATGTTATGTCCAGATACTTGCCAGATGTACTGCTGCCAGGCCACCATAGCAGTCATGTATGTCAGACAAAGCAGTGGGATGCTGTGCAGATGTATGTCACTAACTAGTGGATAGCATGTGGCCATGGCACCTCTGTATTAGCGGTTATGTGTCAGGACAGACAGGGGTGTGTGAATGCATAACCTATGGGGGAAAATGTATACCAGTATTTACGTGATATAGTCATCTAAATGGCTGTTTACATCCACATTGTCAGGCTTGGTCCACATGTCTTGCACTAAGGGGTTCTGTGTATACCTCTGGACTGACCAGAGTGTGTCAGACTGTCCACATATATTGGTCATATCTCTGCTGTAGTCCACAGGAGCATTACTGTGCTAGCAGTGGTACTGTACTATGATGTCCTTAGGATGTCTATCAGTAGCCAATGGTGCACATGTTAAAAGCAGATGTGACCTCCCACACACAACATGTCTGTGAAGACAATCCCTATTACAGTAGCAATAGTCTACAAATATACCTGCAAAACATACTTGACATCCCCTTGCACTAAGAAGTTGGGATATTGGGGATGAGGTAGTGCTGCACTCCATGTTCAGGACATATAGTGAACATATATGTATATATAATTATCCTTATATCTATATAGATATATACACATATACATACCGACATACATAGATGGATATGTATATGTGCATATATTTATATATATATATATATATATATATATATATATATATATATATCTATATATATATATATTTATATATATATATATATATATATATATATATATATATATATATAACACTCAGATATATACATATACAGAGCAATATATGTCTACACATATACAGATAAAGATACATATGCACATATACGTATGGATATCTAAATATATATTAACAGTAATAGGTATATCAGAATAGATAGGTATGCACATATAGTTATAGATATCTATATATGTACCCACATAAATAGGCATATCTGTACACATAGGATGTGCATAAATATATAGCTATATATACATATATCTATATATATACACACACACACACACACACATATATATATATATATATATATATATATATATATATATATATATATATATATATATATATGAAGAGATGTACACATGGCCATATATACATTACACTATACAGATGTGTATGTAAACATATGTATGAGTATACATGTGTATGTACATGCAGACATATATTGACCTATTATATGTATATACCCTCATTCCTGTCATGTGTAAACCTCACGGTTGTGTATACCCTCCCAGATGTATCTCACCATATGTATCTGCTATGTGTACATTATGATAAAACAACATATGTGATGCAACAGTCATATTACTACTCAATATGTGTATTGACAGATATATTGGTAAAACACCAGCTGTCTTCGCAGTGGTCATGGCGTAGTGGTTAAGTGTTGCGACAATGGTGTACAGGGTCCTGGGTTCAAGGGCTGTTCATTTTGTTGCTGGACAGAACAAGGGCTGTCAGATACAGAGTGGTTAAGGCAGTTTTGAGCAGCTTTAAGTGGGTTTGTGTGAGTTTGTGTGAAGCTAAGCGGTGCTAAGCTATGGGCAAATGTACATGCGCTTACACAGTGTAGGCTTCGCTTACCAGTGCGCAAATCAGCTCAGCTGTTATATTGCAGCAATGTTGATACCTGCTAAGCATGGCTTAGCCCTGGTAACCAGTTCACACCACCCAGTCTGATAACATAGCAGGATAATGACATCTGTAATAAGTGTATGTAATGCCATGCACAATACATGTACCTATGTGCTGTCATTACAGTAGCAAGGGTTGTGACTGTCATGTGTGGGACATAGATGTATATGAGGTCTGTACAGGACTGGCATCCATGTGAATGTGTTACATACAGGTGTAGTAGCTCAGGGTACATGCTGTCACACTTGCATGTAGTGTTTCATGGCGGCACTACTTTTGGCAGTGCCTACCCAGGCAAGAGCAGAGTGCTAAATGTAGTACTGACAACAGTCACACCTGCAGGCATAGCTGGACTCTGAGGCCTCCCTGTTGTATCCCTGGTGTGTGAGCTGTGTCACAGTATATAACCCCTACTGGGTAATGATGTGATATGTGGAATGTAACTGTAGACTACCGTCTGTACAGCACATGTTAGTGAGGGCTACTGACATGTAGTTATGGCATACATATTGTTGTCAAACTTCTATCTGTCAACACACTCATCCTGCTGCATAGCTACTTGCCAAGCTGATGACTGTCAGTCCCTGTACAGATGTGCAGATGCCAGGTATCGAGCTGGGATATGTGCAGGCAACCTAAGCTTGATTGACATTGCCATGTCTGCCCAGCTGTGTAAGAACTGGCACATATAGGACATGACACCCTATACCCCCTGCATGCCACAGGTAGCTCCACTAAACTACCACAGTCAACAGAACATGCTTGGGTACAGGTCTCCATCACAGACACTAACCATGTGTTGTAATGCATGTTGCATACATGTAAACTTGATCACCTCAGAGGTCATGTGCAGGAGGCTCCTGGATGATTGGCTGATGCATGTCATTCTCACCCTGAGAGCCACCACAGTAGTGTCTGTCGATAGATTGCCTGCTGCCACATGGCAGGTGGCAGGATACCACTGTACACACAACCCCTACACAACCCATCTCTCCCTGGACAGTAGCTAGGTACACAGCTATGACCACCTGCAGTGATGCACCCCTGTACTCACACATGTGTACATGTGCATGACTGAGTATAGCAGTGTCTGTTTGTTAGCACACCTGTACTTGGGCATTCCACGAGGGCCTTCACAACCACCACAACACCCATTGCCATAGTCAGTTGTGACTGCTGCTGTATGGGACATTACATGTACCCTGTTAAGCTCCTCTCCATACTGGCTACATGAGCTTTGCAGTACCAGTTGATAGGCATGGGATACCCATTGTGATATGGCAAGTGTGTGTATGTGTGCATGTCAGTATATCTGTAGGGTACAACATTCCGAGGCCACATACTCCTATTAGGTTCATATTACTATACCCATTGCCACACAGTAGTACAGATAGTGTTGATTCGGCCTATAGGTGAGGCATGACAATGCAACCACCCTACTATGCGTGTGGCATGTGCATTAGATGCATATTCCTGTAGTACCACTGTTTGGGTATACTATGGGTTGTATCACAGTCGTGGCCAGTGTGTGATGGTGGGTATGGCAGAGTGTCATCGTGGGTTTCAGGGAGTACAATATCAACTGGGGGATGTGGGTGCTGTGCACACTGTCATTACACCAAGGTACACCCAGTATATGTCCCATGTACCACGTTATGGCTTCCACTGTCACCATCAATCATACCGGTAAAAGATACCACAATCCAGGCCAGTTATGCATGTGCTGTGTGCAGCCCACCTGTGACACATTTGATGCATGGTCAAGTTAGTTAACAGCGATAGGCCCTGGTCTCTCAGATGTGTGTCTGCCTGTTATGTGTCTGTTAATGTGTATTTAAAGGTATGTCACACTACATATTGTCCATATATACCCATTACATCCCCCATTAGCATACTGTACATGTCTGGGGATGTTCTGCATCTAACATGTAACCTGGGACACACCTCACCCTAAACGCTGTGTGGTGTGTGCAATGTAAGCCACACACTTCAGTATCACTACATACCTAGGTAGTGGTCTAGTCCCAGTGTTGCCAAGTAACAGTGTGCGTGTATGTGGATGGATATACATCAGGTTACAGGGTATATATACCCCAGCAGGCCACCTGTCCATGTGTCCCAAGCAATAACCGTTATACTAATTTGTGACATGTGTTCAACTGTACCCCTAATATGTCACAGCCATGGTGTCACCAAAGTGCCATACCCTGTTGTGGAATATGACTGCAGACCATCCTCATGCTGTCACATGTACACCTACAACACAAATGGATAACATTGTAGAGACTACAATCAACTAGTGTTACAAACAGCTATAATGCATCATTGCTGGACGGCTACACTAACTGATATATATGCATTACATTTCCTTCCTTACAACATGTTACACTGCAGTACTGTGGTACACTGTATTACAGTCACCTTGTGCATCAGAACCATATTAGCCTGTCCCTGCATTGATGGTATGGATGACAGGGATGTGGCACAGATATCATCATATGCACAGGGTGTGTTGTTAGTTTGCCAGAGGCCGAAGGTGGCCCATACATTTGACACATGTGTGTGGGAGAGGGGTGTACTGAGGTGAGCTGGGTATGGTGATGTGGTGTGTGTAGCTATGGGGTTGCCCTTGGCGTGTTTGTATAGTGTGTGGGTATGCATGCATACAGTTCTGCCATATGGCCGTCCTACACAGTTGTTTATGGACAGCTGCAGAACATACCTGGCAGGGTGTGCAGTTCACTGCCTCTGGCCATGGACAAGTGGACTGTGCCTGCCAGGGGTTCCATGGGCATGTATGGGTGCCAGTCTTAATGTGCCACTCTCACCTGCTGATAACAAATGCCCACTCATACTAGGTCCCTCCTGGGACTGGCCAGGACCACACGCATGTGGCCTGCTCTGGTGTGGTATGGACAGCACCCTGCCGGCACTGCCAGGGCTAGTGCTGCTACTATGGCAGCCCCTTGGTGTCCTAGCATGTCCACATTGACTACTAGCTGTTGGTGTTGCTGGCCTACATCCATGCGGCCATCGCCGCACCCCCACCACACATTCAATCATGGACATACCACAGGTGATGAGGGCCATCATCTCACCATGCCATCTATACATGAGCTTGGTATAAGCAGGGATGGCACCAGACAGTTCACGGATGTTGTCGCTAATAGATGTGAGAGCAGCCGTCTGCAGCATCCCCTGTCGGGTGTAACATTCTATACGTGCCTGCACCACCATATGAAACATGCACCTGCTAGTACCAGCTATGTCGCCTCTGCTAGGGGCATGATGTCCAGCAGCCATACCATGAGCACCCTGGGACATCTCATCTGCCTATGTGGTACCCTGGTGGACATCCGGCTATGCCTGCTGTGACCAGACAAATTTGGCATGCTTACCAGACTTTCCTGTACACTGCCACCAAATGCCAGCTGTCCCTTCACTATGGCCACTGCTGATGGGGTATGTATAGGCACTAAAACTGTGTGTGGGGTTGAGGTGGCTAAAAGGGGGATGTCAAATGATGGCACAGTGTCAGCCCCTGAGAACCCCACCTGTGCCTCAACAGTACTATCATCATCTTTGGTGTCTGTATGGACACCAACATCAGATTGCATGCAAAAGGGACCCTGACCCACCTCACCACCTGTGGGGGAAAACAGTAAATGCACTTTAAAACCTGTACAGCATTGCATGACTTTACAGACAGTCCCACATATATGCCTATGTGTACCCCATCCTGCATCAAACTTGGTAACATACATACATTGATACCACTCATTAACATATCAGTCCTCAAAATGCCTACACAAGCGATCACAACAGAAGACCTGTTACTACATTACCTGCCTGACCTGTGTGTAGTGGTCTTAGATGGCCTCACTGCTGTCATTCAGTGTTTTCCCTGTGTATGTCCGGATATCATGAGCATGGCCCCTATATGTGAGGGCTACTATGTTCTATCCATAATATCACACATTGGTGTGTCATGTGTGTGTAATGCTGAGTACATACCAGATATGCTGTTCAATCAGCCTAACACCTGTAATATTTGGATACACTCCCTGGTGTTGACTAGTACTTCCCCAATGCATTTGTAGTGTTGCATATGTGGGTTCTAGGTGACCTCTCTGCTGAATGTGATATTAAGGGTGCACCTGGTGTCAAACTTCCCTCTCAATACCTGTTCCATTCTACAAGCAATATTATACTATCAGCTGTCCTGTGATTGCACACATGACAAGCATTCCTGGTGTGTAATGTGGCAGTCCATGTCCATGTACTGCATGATCCCAGAGGGAGGTACTGCTGTATGAGCACCCCACAATCACACATGTGCATACATGGCCAGCCACATAAATACACATACATGTACACATGCACCCTACATGCATCAACCTCCCTCCAATTCACCAGAGTGACCCTACAGACAAACTATCTACCCACCAGGATGCACACCCACACATACAGGTGAGGTTGCACAATGATAGTACACACAGTCCTCCTATTATCACTCTGTCAACATGCATAACATATGGTACCCAACAGCATGAAGTGCAGCTATAGTCAATCCATACAATCAACAGTATACATGTGTGCGATGCATGTGCTGTGTCACTAGGTGACACCCCTTCCCTTGGACACCACTGCACTCATGTACACAGTATTGCTGTGCACCTATTCTGCACACCACCATATACTGTGCAACACACCTCACAGGTGTACAGCCCACTGCTGAATGTGTACTACTGTGTCAATTATGTCAGCTTTAATGCTCACAGCCTCTATGTTTTCCAGCAACACATACCTGGAATGATATGATATGGACAGATGTCATTTGTGAATGCCTGATGTTTGATTCACAGCTCTCAACATCAGTGGACCATGTATGACCAATGCAGTACTCTTACACTGACAACCATCAGAGCATACCATGACTATGGGGGGTGTACACACCCTTACTGATATGATGCTCCCATCCTTGATCTGCCATGGGACCACATCACTGCATAGCTTAAAAGTACATGAGCCCGATATGTGACATATGTCCTGTACTTTCACATGCAGTGTCTACGGAATGTGTTAGGTGTGCAGATGCTGACCACAATGCATACACACCATGTGGGCATATGTTTACACACCCTTATCATGATGGTTTGTCGCACCTCTTGTGTGTACTACAACAGTCACTACTCCTGGCAGGGGTATGCCAGCGTGTGCCATCTGCATTTGCCGGTGTATGTTCAGTCTGCCCTACACATATCCCTCTAATCTGCATGATTGCAAAGTCTACTCATGTGCACATCCCTTGGTGTTCACACACTGCCATCACTATTGCTGTGAGGGTAGGGTTACAGCTCCCACAGGTCCTGAACCTATGTGCAGATTCAGCCATTCTTAGCATCCTTAGGATCCCTGCTGCAGTGCACTGGTATGTCATGCTGACACCCCTCCCCTTCCTTCAGCCTTTTTGCAGATGCATGACAAGTAAGCCCTACACATGTGTCACTTTGCAGTGTCCCATACACTGAACACCACATGTTACAGCCTAGTCCTAGCTGATAATGTGGACCACGGTAATGCCTTATGCCATAGTGATTCTCTGCAGCAGTTACCATTGTCATACAGGTTTATACACTGGTGTTGCACTGTATATGGGTGATGTTCCAAACATGTCCCTACTGTAGGCCATGCCTCCCACCATTATGTTACTCCCTGTGGACATATTCTGCAATTACAGGATGTTAGTTATCATGGTGTCTGACATACACTTCCAGTACCCCAGCATGGTCACCCCTGTGATGCCGTGAATTTCACAGCAACAATATGTGCCCATGTACAGCATGCATTCTGGATAGGTGTGTTAGATGTGTGCATAGAATATACCATCTCCATTACATGCCCAGTGTATTGGCAAGCATCTATATAAACTATACTCACCAGCATCAGGCTGCTGCCTTGGTGGAATCCTGGAGGGACCAATATAAGAGGGTGAGAGTTTCAAAGTCAGTGGCCACAACTGTGGCATTGCTACAGGGTGGGTGTAGTATTACAACACATCAACAGTACATTTCCACAATACTACCACATAGGGACATCTGTTTATCATTATTATGCAGCAACAAAATATATCTATGACATGTCAGGTATGCATGATCTACATGTACCATTGCGGATGTATAAGCAACAGTGGTCTATGGATGTACCCTGTGGCCTTACCTGCACTCTCCTCGACCGATGTGTGGGTGGCACCCACCTCCACAAAGGTGTCCGGCGGTTGGTGGTTGGCCAGATGGGCAGGTGCCACAAGGCTGGCCAGGAGCTCCTCCACATGTGTCAAGTGAGGATGGACAGCATAGCCACCTCATGTCAGGTTATTCCCCCGGACTGCAGCAGCACACTGTCAGTCATTGTGAAGCAGGTCAGAACAATGATTCTGGACCTGCTCATAACTGCGGTTGTGCAGTCCGACATCACTGACCCTGTGGACTAGTTCATTCCACAGGGCGGTCTGCTCCTGCTGATCATAGGCAGCCCAGCCAAACAAAGTCACATAGTGCTGTATGAGTCCATTCAGCAAGCTTTCATTTGCTGCTGCTGCTGTGTAGGCTGGCAACCTTCCATGAGACATCATGCCTGAAAGGCATAAAGATGGACACAGGTGTGAGTAAGTCATGCAGCAAGTTCACCACAGTTCCTAATACACATCACTGTCACCCCCCACCATATCAGTGACAACAAACTGTACACACAACTCAATAGGTATGGCTACAGCATACCTACCAGTGGGGCAGATATTGTACTGTACCATGCTTTGTGCAATGTGTTTGTAGCCATGTTCCCTGTGTTGACACTATCAATGCTGGCCAGTTACAGACTATTCACTTGCATGCTATTATCAGGGCCACAATGGTTCCATATATGCCAGTGGTATGCTTCTTATGTGCGTGCTGCACATCTGACATTTTGTGTTACTGCAGTTATCTATGCATGCTGTTGAACATGTTCTGGGATTGTGTAGACTATTACTACCAACATATGTTCGATAACAGTGACACAATAGCATGTATATGAACAACTGGCCAGCAGAACCACCTCTCTGACCTCATCTGCCCATGTTACCAGGCCAAATCGCATGTGTGTCCCACCATGGGGCCTCTTCATGAACTGGTCCAGCAATACCATCAGGTGGACCCAACCCAAGGGATGTTGTCCCCCCAGGGGCACACACAGATATATTCCTGTACTCTGAGGTCATGTCCAGGGTTTGTTCCATATTGGGCTCCACAGACACATGTGGGATGTGCTACATCACCTTGAGGCACCCAGTACACATTCACAGAGCCTACATCCTCCTCCTGCTCAGCATCCAGGCCAGGAACCTTCAGGATGTGGACTGTTGTTCTGAGTAGCAGTGGGTGGGAGGCTTGTTCCTACTGTGTCCATATTGGGGCCCATGGAGTATCCACATCACAGACCACGCACACCATCCAAGGTGTTTACCCACCACATGTGTCACATACCACCCCTGTCGGCTGTCCTCTATATCTACCAACCCTTACCACCTCCACAACTATTCCTGCCATACATCCCCATATTCCCATTCCATACTTCACAGACAAGGGCAGTGTGGTCCCAACAAGGGGTTCACATGACATACCCATCCATGTTGCACACACTGACAGCTGTAGATATTTGTGTGTATAGCTATGTGTGCTGTTTCTGTGCACATAGCATGCAACACTGTGGTAGTAATATAGGGGACATGTATTTCCATAATATATGTTTGTGTGTGTGTTTGTATATATATATATATATATATATATATATATATATGTGTGTACATATATGGGATGTACGTATGTGCATAGCTATGTGTGCTGTTTCCTTGCACATAGCATGCAACACTGTGGTAGTAATATAGGGGACATGTATTTCCATAATATATGTTTGTGTGTGTGTTTGTATATATATGTATATACGTGTACATATATGGGATGTACGTATGTGCTCATATGTATGCCTACACATGGGAATCTGTATATTTGTGGACATACATGTGTGTATGTGTGTATATAAATAAATATATATATATATATATATATATATATATATATATATATATATATATATATATATATATACACACATATGCATACCTATAGGTGGGGTACATTCAGACATCTGGTCCACAATCTCACAACTCCTTCCTGCACAGCTGCACTGTTCTGCCTTGCTACAACACAGACAGGTGCCACATATGGACACAGCCTGACATTAGGGGGGTATATGGATGGCCAGATTGCAGGTAACCCTTTTACACACCTATGGCATTCTTGCATGCTGCAATACAGATTAACCTGAGTATCCTGCAAGAGGTGGGCTGTGGAACCCCCATGTCCATCATAGGTTCATAGGTTCATAGGTTGGTACTAGGCTACCTGCCCTAGGGCCTATACAAGCCTAGCCATAACCATTACCTGGCTATTTCTTCGAAGACTATTTACTTCCCTGGACCCCTGTCTAACAGGGCAAATGAAGTGATCCCCGGGGTGAATTTCCTTTCTCCCATCCAATTTTCAAAGTTCCTTTTGAAGAGGACCAAAGAGGCACTCTGCTTGACATGTATGGCCAATCTATTCCAGAGTCTGGGGAGTCTCTGGGTCAGGAACCTATCCCTCCAGCATGTTTTGTTTATTGTGATGTCAAGGTTTAGATCCCTGGAGCATGTGGCTCTGAGGGATTGGGATTTCTTTAAGTGTAGCATGTCCAACAGCTCTGGGTTTGACATGGCCTTGTATGTTAAGCAGAAATCGCATCTGAGTAGATGATATGCAACAGGGTATAGCTGGAGTTTTTTAAGGCAGTCAGCGTAGGGCATCTGCTTTAGGCCTGTGATTCTTTTAGTGAGGTATTTCTGTGGCCTTTCCAGTTGTTGTAGATGTCTTGAGAGGTACATACCAAATGAGGCATTGTATTCTATAATGGGTCTAATGAGGGATGAGTACAGTGGGAGAATGACCTCCTTTTTTCTGGATGAAATGCCCTTAGTGATGAGGTGTGCCACATAGAAGGATTTCCTGACTGTTGTGGCGATGTGGTTATCGAAGGTGAGACCACCGTCTACCTGTGTCCCTAAGTCTCTTATCACATTTTCAGTGTTTAGTGTACTGCCACCTATATGGTAATTCACAGATACATGTTTTTTCCCAAAGGGGATAACTATACATTTCTTGGCATTGAGCTTGAGCCCATGGCTCTGGCACCAAGCATCTGTTTCTGTAAGGCCCTTTTCTAGAGTATCCACATCATTTAGGAATTCAATAATGGCTCCCAGTTTGCAGTCATCTGAGAACTTTGTTAGCCAGAGTCCCTTAGTGTTGGCCTGTACTTCAGAGAGGTAGATGCCAAACAAGAGCGGTCCCAGGACTGAACCCTGAGGTACTCCACTTGTCTGGAGCTGGAATTGGAGTCGGCTACTTCCACCACCAGCTATTGGCCACATAATATACATACTTCCCATTACACAACACACACTTTGATGGCTTACATCTTATCAGTCAGTGCTGCTCTGCACGGTTGACAGGTATAACCTATTACCCAAATGGACGGACTCTATTGTCCTTAGCAGTTGTTCAGCTGAGCATCATTAGAACAACAACACGGGAAGGCACATATAAATCCACATAATCTATCCCATTATTATGGACCATGTACTAAGGTTAAGGTTTCTCTCTTTCCCTCTCTCTCTCTTTTGTAGGTGATGCACATAATCAGGTGATGGCCTCTGCACCAATCAGTGTCCTCCACTTGCTACCTGCATGCAGCATGCTGTATAGTACTTCCAATTACCACTGTCATGGCGACCAACTACTATAAATCCCTAAATATTGTGGGCATGGTCCTTTTACCTATACATGAACAAAAAAGCCAGTGGTACCACTGATGAAAGCTTTATGCTGAAACCGGTCTGGTTCGAATAAACCTTCATGCTCCATGCTTCCTAGGTTCTGTCTTTTTTGTTCATGTATACTGAAGTTTGTCTGGCCTGTGCACCTACTGTACTTGCTAGCCTGCCTCTCCGTGGTCCTTTTTCCTTTCCTGTATGATGGACATCATTCCTGTGTGTGTGTTACAGAGCAGGTAGCACTACCTCTTACAGGAGAACCTGCACACTCAGGGCAGCTACATATTTATATATATATATATATATATATATATATATATATATATATATGTATGTATATCTGTATCTGCATATATGTGTATGTGTATATGTATCCTAGAGATGTTGATTGCTTCCATATTGTACATTCCCTATGGTAGCCAGACTGTACTGCATGATATGTTACTGATACTGGCCTGACATCATACTTGTGCCCATGTTGTGTCAGGTCCTGGTTATGGAATCTGCAACAGTTGGTAAGTATATTGCAGGGCATACATGTTTGGCTGTGGGGGGGGATACCTATTCGTAGAAAGACTATGTTGCATGTGAACATATATGGTTTTATTATGTTCTCATTTTTATCTACAGATGTATGTCTGTATATATATATATATATATATATATATATATATATATATATATATATATTGCTGTATATATATATATATATATATATATATATATATATATATATATATATAGACATATATATCTATAGACGTATGCATATGTAGGTACGTATATTTATATATATATATATATATATGTGTGTGTGTGTGTGTGTGTGTGTGTGTGTGTATATATTTATATATATATATATATATATATATATATATATATATATATATATATATATGTATATATGTAGTTAGATATTAATATATGTACACTCATTTAAATACATTTCCTGTACTGTTGAATGACTAGGATGGATGATTTGTTTGTGAAAACATCAGGGTTATATATATCTGACATGGCTTAGTGGTAAATCACTTTGGCTATTGTGTGTAGGGTCCTGGGCTCGAGCCTTGCAGAGGCTGTTTATTTTGTTGCTGGGCAGAACAAGGTCCATAGGATACAGAGTGATTAAGGCACTTTTAAGCAGTTGTAAGCGGGTTTGCATGGGTTTGCTTGGAGGTAAGCACTGCTAACTTATGGTTACAGTTTCTTATACAGATTTAGCTTCTTATTGCTTAACCTGTGTAGGCATTGCTTACCCCCATGCAAACAAGCTTAAACCCGCTTACTGTTGGTTAAAAGTGCTTACTCCTGCTTACCCCCGCACTAATTTCTTTAAAAGAAAAGAAAAAAGGGTTGACAGGAAAGTGGTGAAAAAGGGGCACAAAGAGGGAAAGACGGTAGGGAAAATAGTTAGGGTTATACAGGAAGGGTGTACGGAAGGTCCATAGCAACCCATTTCTTCTACAGCAACAGCTGTGTATATACACTGAATTTGGTGGTAAATTTGCACACTCACACCCCTGAGAGAGGGGTGAGGACAACAATAATATGTTGTGATGCCAGTTAGACCAAATTACATGTGTCCAGCGGACATGTGTGCAAAATAGACAGCTAGGTATGGGGTGAGATATTGTTTTGGGAACAGAATGTCCTTTTTTTTACAGGTGAGAGTGGGATGTTGGGGAGTGATAGTAGGTATATTTGGGGAGGTAGGCTGGGTAGGTTAACAGACAAGACAAACAAGATGCATACAGGGGTAGTATATGACACATGTGGTGGGGTAAACACCTTGATGTGGAGGGGTATTGGGAAATCGGAAGCCCATCAGCTCCCTATTGGAAACAGTGGGATTGAGATCCCCACCCATGGGCAGTCACCACTGCACCTTCATGGCCCCAGAGGTGGCTGTGCTTGGGGCTGAGTTGGAGAGCCAGGCCAACCCTCTAGTTGTGACACGCGGCCCTCAAGCTGGCATAGAAGATCTCCAAACTGCTGACCGAGCTCTCTATGCACCACAACCTGGACCTGGCGATGGGTGACAGCTTCCTGTCTGTGCCCATTCTGGGGGGGCAAGCCCCATCCCCTGAGGTGGTTCCACCCAAAGATGGTGCAGGACCAACAGACAAGGAGGTCCCAGGTTGGGCCCCAGATGTGCTGGTGCCCGGTGCCACGGCCAACTGAGGTGCCACAGGTGAGTCCGCTAAGACCCGCATTCCCATACATGCTATGATGTTTATGGTGTATCAACATATGTGGGTTAATTATAGTCAACACATTCTAGGGTTAGGTATAACAGCATGCATAGATATTCACATTAACCCACACACCAGATACGGAACACATGCATATATGGGACCACAGTGGTAATAACAACAGCATGCAAGTACATTGATGGCACCATGCCACCGATGTTGGAGTAATTCAACATAGCACATGCATGGAAACAGATTTAAATAATTATCAACCAATAGAACATATGTCCCAACAGAACAGTGAAGTCATCACCTACCTGTTGAGGTGGGTATTTAGTTTATTGTTGGAGATATAGTGGGGGGAGATGTCAATTAACAACTAGTATATTCCTGTACTTTGCATTACTTTCCTTGTCAGTGCTGTTATCTGTACCTTACAAGTATTACTACACTACCCTATTGCCTTAGTTTGGACAGTGTTATGGCTGGCATCATCTTTATACATGAACTGGTTTTACCTGCAGTATACACCTCTTACCTGGTATACTGTGGAGGAAATGTTTGTTAACACTGTTTCTACACATAGTCTTAGATTCCAGGTGGATGTTTTGCACATACCTGTCCATCTCTTTCTGCGCAGACTCTGGCCATGTCTTGACCACATGCAGGTGAACAGGGACATATCTAGACTATTGCCCTCTTCAACCTTTAGTGACTTACAAAACTCTTATACAGGCTTTCCTACACAGTTATATTATGTAGCACAGTGTGGGTGACAGTGATCAGTGATACCTTATTATTCAGAGCAACTGCAACACTCACAATTCCATACAATAGCAGAGTAGACCGTACCTGTACAGGGTATCAAGCTTTTTATTTCTCAGCACAGTGTTCATATCCGATGTACCTGTGGGAGCAATGTTTGTTAGCACTACCTGAATGTTGCCACACAAAGTACCAGATTACACATTAGTATTATGCACATACATCTCACTCTGTTACTGAACACACTCTGGTCACAGCTTGACAACATGGGGGTGTAGATAGGACATACTTGGCTTATTACTCTCATAATAGGTTCAGGAGATGCTAGAGTGACAGGTGTGTTCCCATAGATGTGTGACAATCAGTTGAATTCCCCGTTTCCTGCCTAAACATCTGGGATCATTCCATTGACTTCCCAGGGGAACAGGGTGACAGGCAGCAGATATGGGCCCATGTACTGGACATTCTAGTCTTATCTGTTCAGTTCTGGGGTACAATTCTGTATGCAGCCTACTTCCACTCTCAGGATTCAGACCATGGCTGTGTCTGCTAAAACTAAAACACTGTCCATCACAGTTGTGTTTGCTATATAGATATTGCTGTATATCTCCTATCTGCTTTCTGTTATTATTCTCCTGTGGTTTTATATTCTGACCTTGCATTATAACACTCTTACACAGGATTTCCTAGACAGTTATATTTTGTAAGACAGTGTGGGTGACAGTGATGAGTAATACCTTATTATTCAGAAGAACTGCATCAATCACAATGCCACAAAATACCAAAGTAAACAGTACCAGTACAAGGTATCATTCTTTTATTTCTGGGCACAGTGTTTGTATCTGACAGACCTGTGGGAGCAATGTTTGTTAGCACTACCTGAATGTTGCCACACACAGTACCGGATTCCACATTACTATTACGCACATACATCTCACTCTGTTACTGTACATACTCTGGTCACAGCTTGACAACATGGGGGTGTAAATGGCTACATATGTGGCTTATTACTCTCATACGATTTTGGGGAGTTGCTAGTGTGCCAGCTTTGTTCTCATAGATGTGTGTCAATCAGTTGTATTTCCTGTTTGCTGCCTATGCATCTGGGATCATCCCACTGATTTCCCAGGGGGACAGGGTGACAAGCAGCAGATATGGGCCTCTTTACTGGACTTTCTGGACAAATCTGTACAGTTGTGGGGTATGATTCTGTTTGCAGACTACTACCACTGCCAGGATTCGAACCATGGCTGCGTGTGCTAAAAGTACAACAGTTTATGTCTTAGTTGAATGTGCTATTTGGATTTTGTTGTCAGTCTTTTTACTGTTTTCTATGTGTCTCTCAGTTGTATTAAATGACCTCTGTGGATTACACCAGTCATATACAGATGTACCTACACATTTTATTTATGTTGTACAGTGTGGGTAACAGTGCTTAATACAACAGTACTATTAAGTGTTTGCAAATCTACATTACCATATAATACCAGAGTATACACATGCAGTCCAGCAGTTAGACCTGTACTGTCAGGCTATTATGCATTTATTAATATACAAACTATATGAGACTCTTCCTGCCATATTCCCCGGTGTATGCTGCACTTGCCTTAAACAATACAGGTTTTATACTGGTAATTACCTTACTAATGCTTTTAGAGTTATTTCCTATGACAGTCCATGCAAGAGTATTACTGTCCTGCCTCGCATTGCAAACTCTCCAGGTGACAGCCATGGGCTTCCTAGTTCTCGGCCCGCTCACTTGCTGGTGTGAAGGACATAAGAGGAATATTTAGCCATACCTATCCATAATATACATGAGCTGGCAATTATTACACATGCAGTGGAGTGATACTTACACACAGCTGGGACAGCCCCTGCCGTCCTAGCCTCTTGGATCCACTGCTCCAAGAGGTCCCCCTTACACTGCTTCAGGATGGCATAGTGATGCCTGACCTGCTCACCAGTTCAGGGTATGCCAGTGGCACTGGTGAGGTCACGGGCAAGATGGTCCCAGGCTTCCACCTTATAGCGGGAACCCTGGTACTGGCCCTGCAGCAGTCTCTGCTCATGGTCTTTGGCAAGGAGTCCTGCCATGACTCTGAACTCCTGCCCAGAAGTGCACTCCCTCTCCCCTTTCTACCACGGAGCCAGCAAGGGGAAGCTACAACTAGTTATGAGATGTATTCCTGCCTGCTGGGTTTAAGTAGGGCTGAATTCCCACACTTTGCCATGACTGGCCAGTTTTGAAAAGGCTAAGTTATGGGCAAAGCTGCTTACCTAAGGTTGGCATTGTTTAAAGGGTATACCACTGGGCACATTGAGTTATCTGGCTTAAACATTGCTTACACCTCTAAGCTGGCCTGTGCAATGCTTAGCATTGCTTAAATTTGACTTTGCATTATATTTGCTTTTTCGCATTGATTTTTTTATTCATTACATCTTATATATATGTCTGGCATCCATGATTCATGTGTACATACACTGTATGGGGTCCTTGTGTTTAGCAGGGGACTTCAACATTTTATTACATTTACACCTCACATCTGGGTGTATTTCAGTACTCCAGTTCACATATTTCTGTTATGTAGTGGGTTATACAGCGTTTGACTGTATACTGATTCCTTTCACAAGTTCAGTTTGATTTTATTATAGTGAGGATTTTTTTGGTGATACCTCATTCTTATGTACTGCTGTGATGGCTTGGTGGTTAACTACTGTGACTGTAGTGTATAAAGTTCTGGGTTCAAGACCTGCAAGGCTGTTGATTTTGTTGCTGGGCAGAACAAGGGCCGTTGGATACAGAGTGATTAAGGCACTTTTAAGCAGTTGTAAGTGGGTTTGTGTAGGTTTGTGTGAGGGTAAACAATGCTAACCACTGGTTAAATATGCTTACAGAGAGTTAGCTTAAATATTGCTTAACCTGTGTGTACATTGCTTACTCCCATGCAAATAGGCTTAAACCCACTTACTAGTGCTTACATATGCTTACTACTGCTTAATAGTGGTTATACTTGCTTACTAGTGCTCATTCCCACTTACAACTGCACAGATTTAGACAGTAATGTCTAATGGTTCTTGGGAAGGTGAGGGATTTGGAAGTTGTATGGAGTTATCATTCATTGCACATTTTACCTTCCATTTGTATCCATGATTCCAGTGTACATATACTGTATGGGGCACATGTGATTATCTGTGGACTTTGCAACATTATGACACTGACACCTCACATCTGCATTTAATGCAATACTCCAGTTCACAAATATATGTTATTTAGTAGGTTATGCAACTAAAATATTGGTCATAATGTGATTTGACATGGAAAATGGAATGTGCTGCTGTGGGACTCGAACTGGAAATGCCTGCTCATAAGGCAAATGCTGTGCCCACTACACTATTGCTATGCGGCTTAATTTGCATATATCTTCCTTGTTATCCTCTTTAGCCATTTAAGCTGCATTAACCATAGCTAAAACCAAACTCAGAGAGACCAGGTAAACACCATCTGCCACAAAATGGATGATTCTAGAACTTCTTAATATAAAAGGACAACGAAAGTAGTTCTCAAGTGCAGATTAACACCAAACACCTAAGTCTGTGATAAACTATCTGGCTAATGAAACAATCTCACTTTAATCCTCGCTGTGTGTTTCCCAACTCAGATTGACAAGGTTACTCTGCTACAGCCACTAGAATAGCAACCCCAGTGTTCTTAATGGAAAAACACACGTGGTGTGCCAAAAGTGAAAAAGTACTAACTAGCTACAAGTAATTTTCCTTTTAAGCACCTAGTTGTTGCCTTTCGGCTTTTCCCGGTTAGGAGTTGCAACAACGGAACTCCTGTCTGCTAATGATTGGCGGTATATTTTCATGAACGCCGAGGTGCCAGCTCGACGTTCAACCTTCAACAAAGGCATGCCTATTTATACATGTCTTTCGAATGCCCACCCAACCGCAGGGAGGAAATGCAGACTCCATACAGAAGGCACTCCCTGCACTCCAGCCGAGAATCGAACCTAGTGTTTCCCAATTCGGATAGACCTGGTTTACCTTTCTACTCCCAATGCAACTACAGAGCCAGTCTTCTTAATGTAATAACACATTTTAATTAGCCAAAAGTGAAATGCATCAGAAAGTAATCACACAACTAGCTTTAACAAGTAATTCTCACTTAATCCTATCTGTATTTAGCCCACTTTAGACAAAGTAGATTACCTTTCTTCTGCCACTAGAATTGCACTCCTAGTCTTCTTAATGTAAAAGCATGATTTAGTTAACCACAAGCGAAAAGGTACCAGAAACAAACCTAACAACTTGCTACAAGTAAATACAAGGTGATTCAAAGTCAGACAAGCCAGTAATAAAGAACACACACATTTTAAGGATATTTTAAGGTACACTAACAGTTGATGGAAGGGCCTTGTGAGTTTCTTCTGTCAGTGATCAGTATGATAAACAAAGGAGATAAGACTGGGAGGAGCTTCTTGGGTCAGGTATACAGGAGATGAGACTGAGAAGAGCTTCCAAGTACAGATATACAGTAGGGAAAGGCAGCTAAAAAGCATTGAAGTATAGATGGATAACAGGAATAGGATGACTAGATGGGGACAAAATTCAGAATACAGCAAGTAAAATGCAGACTATAAAAATGCCTTAAATTAATAGCTTTAACTTCAGATGAAAAGCAAACACAGTACATAAACTGATTACTGTAACTGTAGTTTAAATGCACTTCCCTGGATGCAAAATGTCCAAATGCTTTGTTTTCAAGATTCCAGCAGTCACAAGACTAAGATGGTTGACTTCTTATGCAATGTATAATACGAGGGGCCTGCGTTATTTACCACAGGTTCCAATTACAGCTTAAACAACTGGCCAAAGCTAGCTTTTCATTTTCAGCTTGAAAAGTGACTATAACACAGAATTAGATGAGCTGTTCTGATAATCTAGGTAAGAGCTCAGAAAAATAAAAATGGATACTGTAAAATCCAAATCAGGTTATCACTGGTAGCTTCAGAAGAGAGCTAGTAAAAATGCAATAAAATGAGGGCCCAGTCAGAAAACCTAAACCTAGCACAGAAAAAAAAAAAGAAAAGAAAAACACAGCAAACTATAAAAAATACCTTAAATTAATAGCTTTAACTTCAGATAAAGAGCAAACACGACATGATAGTACCAATTTAAAAGGTAAGATAAGCGCAATATTTTAAATGTAGTTTAAATGCATTTCCCTGGGTATAAAATATAATTCAAATACTTTGTTTTTAAGCTTTTATCTTCCAGCAGGCACAAGACAGATGGTTGACTGCTTGTTTAATATAAAATGCCAGGGGACCTGGGTTAAGTACCACAGGCTCCAGCTGCAATTCACACAGGCTCCAGTAACAATTTGTAATTTTAATTTTGACCACAACATGTGAATTGAGCATTCACAATATGTCAATTACATGAACATCTTCTGGATAGAAGTCTCTTAACTTTATTATTTAGTTTAAGTGGGCATTTTTTAGCATGTCTTTATAAGTGGTATTAAATATTCTTTGTAAAAAGATATATACCGATTTGATGATAACCATTTATAAACTTTCTTTTTTATACCTATATGTATCTTGAACCATAATTATCATATCCTGTGTTAACCTGTTTCTATAAATCTTTAGCTATATTTGTTAACTAATAATTTTGCATATTTACATTTTAAATCTCTATGTGCTGAAATAGTAGAATAATATTTACTAGAACCTTTGTATTCTGCACTTCAGATCTGTGTCTTTGCATTCCCTGACAGTGTTCTTTTAATTTCCTGTCTAATGTATAATAATCATTTTATAATGTACACTTTATTCTGCGACAAATGAAACTTAACTTGTCATGCTTTGAATATATTAAATAGCTATTAGTACTTATTTTTAGGCAATAGTATAACTTGTCTTGATACATCTGTTACAATTAATTCTGTCTCTTTACCTTTAAAGCTAAAGACTGAATAATGTGAGTTGTAATGCAATTCTGCAAATTCTGTTTTGATTATATATGCACACTATTTATCATTATTTATGCATGCTGTAGAATCTGTCTAGTAATGCTGTTAGAAATGCATTATACTGAACATTTAAAATAACTAAGCATAAATGTTGTATTCTGAAATCTGACTGAAACTGACAACAAAAGTAAAACCTATTTATACCGAACATCCATAATAGCTGTGCATGAATGTTATATTCTGGAAACTAATTAAACTAACACTAAAGGAATGATTTTTTTCTGCCAGTAGCATCTGAGCCCAGATAAAACTATAAACTGAAATCTGGTACTTCATGCAATGGTCTGAAAATATAACTTGAAAGTGAAATTCAGCTTGAAATTCTTCATCTTGGGGATTCAGTAAACTCTGTGTAGGCTTCGCATGGAGCCTACACGGAGTTTATGTTTTTGTGTGATGAGCAGCAGCACTAGTTGCATATTAATGCTGCAAAATGCACTCACACTGATACAAGAGATGTTTCATGGCCAGCAACAGTGTTTCCAGCCAGGAAACTGTGTAGAGCAGCATAAACACAGATAGAACCATAGTTTTCAGTGAATAAGGAATAAACCTCAACAGAATCAGGGACAAATTCAAAAATAATTAGGGACAATCAGGGACACTTTTGAAATATTAATATTATTAGCTTATAGGTTCATAGGTTCATAGGTAGGTACTGGGCTATTGGCCTGAAGGCATATATTAGCCCAGCAACGTTGTGTGGTATTCACAGCCCCTTTGGTTAATTCCCTAGGCCCTTGATCTAGCAGCTAGTACCCTTGGCTCCTATCTAGTAGAGCTGTTGGTATGATCCCTGGTGTGAACTTTCTGTTACCCATCCATTCATCAAGGTTCCTTTTGAAGAGTGATAGTGAGAGGCTCTGTCTTATGTAGATCGGGACCTTGTTCCATAGCAAGGGAAGTCTTTACGAAGGGAATCTATCCCTCCAGCATGTTCTATTCATTGTTTTGCTGAGGTTTATATCCCTAGAGTGTGTAGCTCGAGTAGATTTGGTTTTGCTAAGATGGAGCATGTTCAACAGTTCTGGATTGGACATGGCTCTGTATATTAGACAGAGATCGCCTCTGAGAAGGCGGTATGCAACAGAGAAAAGCCATATTTATTTCAATCGTGCTGCATAGGGCAACTGTTTGAGGCCAGTAATCCTCTTAGTGAGGTACCTCTGTGGTCTCTCCAGCTGCTGGAGATGCCTGGCCAGGTACATTCCAATTGGTGCATTGTACTCAATAATGGGTCTGATGAGGGAAGAGTAGAGGGGTACCACTACATCCTTAGATCTTGATGCGAACCCTTTCATGATCAGATGGGTCACATATAAGGATTTTCTAACCACCTTGGCAACATGGTTATCAAAGGAAAGCTGACTATCTTCTTCAGTCCCTAGATAACTTATTACTTCTTCAGATTTCAGGGGGTTACTTCCTGTGTGGTAGTTCACGGGTACTCTGTTTTTTCCAAAGGGATTACTACACATTTTTTAGCATTTAGCTTGAGACCATGGCTTTGACACCATGCATCAGTCTCATTAAGGCCCTTCTGGAGGATATCCATGTCAGCCGGAGACTCTATTATAGCACCCAGTTTACAGTCGTCCGTAAACCTGGTCAACCACAGCGCTTCAGTGATTGCCTGTACTTCTGAGAAGTATATGCCAAACAGGAGGGGCCCCAGAACAGAGCCCTGAGGCACACCGCTCATTACTGGTCTGGATTCGGACATAGATCTGGCTACTCTTTCTTTGTGGGATCTGTCTGAGAGCCAGTTTGCGATCCATCTTGTGATGTAAGGGTTTATGCCCAGGTCAGTGAGTTTATCAATAATACCCAAATGGGGAATGGTGTCAAATGCTTTAGCAAGGTCAAGGTAAGCTGTGTGTACCTCCTTTCCCTTATCTATAGCCTGAGTAACTGTCTCAAAGAAGTCCACCAGGTTCAAGAGGCATGATCTGCCCTTGACAAAGCCGAACTGTGTGGGGTCAAGTGTTTGGAGGTTCCCAATCTCTCCATTTATGAGTTCCATAATGATTCGCTCCATTGCCTTACAGATCAGACTGGTCAGGCTTATTGGTCGGTAGTTCCCAGGGTCGGTTGTGGGCCCACCCTTGTGCAGCGGAACCACCGTTGCTGTGCGCCATTCTATGGGCACATATCCTGTCGAGAGGCTGAGACTGAACAGGATATTCAGATGCGGGGTTAATTCATTTTGGAGCTTGCGTATGACACAGCCCGGGACACCATCTGGTCTCATGCAGGCAGTGTTTTTAGCTTTAGATAGAGCCTTATTAACCAATGTATAAGTAATAATTGGAGTTACACAATCCCCTGGAATAGTAATAGGCCCTGCAGGTGGTGAGGGGGGGGAGAAATTTGCACTGAACCTGTCAGCCAAGATGTTGGCAATGTCAGTGGGGTCAGTGTATTTTGCTCCATTTTGTACTAGCTCAGAACAGACCTGAGTATTGCCATTTAGGTTTTTGGCATAACCATAGAAGGCCTTATGGTTATCCTTGGCATCCTTGGCAACTTTCTTTTCGAAATTGGCTTTAGTTGACTTGATGAGGGCCCTCAATTTTTTACTAATGCTGATCAGGGATGATTTTTCTACTTGAGATTTGGCCTTTTTTGTATAAGTCTCCTCCTTTTATTGTATAGTTTGCTTATGGCCATGGTCCACCAGACTGATTTCTTTTTGCTTGAGGAAGGAGTCTTGGTTTTATTTGGGATAGCACGGTCCATGCAATCCTGAAGATGTATATAAAGTGCCTTGGTGTAGGATTCTGCATCCTGGATATCATTATCCTTCTGCAAGGGAATAGTAAAGCTTTCCACTTCTGATGCAAGTAGTTTGAAGTTTGCTTTGGAAAGTTTTTTTACGATGGTTTCTTTGACTGGGGGAGTTGGAGGGGTGAGGATGTCCAGGGTTATCAGTTTGTGGTCTGATCTGACCAGAGAGGGAGTGATAATGGGTGTGGTACAATGGGCGCCCATACTTGTGATGACTAAATCCAATATGTTGCCCCCTCTAGTGAGAGAGCATATCAGTTGTTCAAGGGCATTTGAGTTTATAATGAACTGCTGGGCATAGGAGTTAGAACTTTGGTAGTTTGCCCAGTTTATACCAGGGTAGTTGAAATCACCCAAAATTATGGTGTTGGGTAGGACCTTTATATTTTCCAATGCCTCAAGGAATACTGAGTGAGCATATTGGGACATAGTGGGCAATCTATAACAGGCTATGACTTGAAATGTGGTTTTGCCTGCTGATAGTTGTGCATGGATGATCTCTGGGGCATCATGCTGTGCCACTAACCTGGAGATGTGGGTATCCTTGATGAATATGGATACACCTCCGACCTTTGTACTGTGATCCTGTAACTGAGGCCGGAAGGTATGAGATGAATTGTAACCTGGTAGTGCTGGGGTGCTCTCTGGAGCCTTGAAACAGGTTTCCGTCACTGCACAAACATCGATTTTCTCCATACTGAGGAGTGCCTCGAGTGTGTGCATTTTGAGGTTGAGACTTCTGGCGGTGAGTAACATTACCCTTAGTTTTTGGTTACCTGTGCTGGTTATGGTGGTTGGTTTGTACTTTGAGCCTTGCCTACAAAAGGCACTATGGGGACGGCAAGAGCCTTGGCCAGTATTCGAAAGCCTAGGGGTGACAGGTGCAAACCATCTCTGGCGAAACAACGAGGCTTGTCGATCATGTCATCCTAGGCAGACAGACCCTGGATCCCCTTAGAATGACACCAGAAGCTTAGCCAATTGTTGAAATTGATAATTTTGTCTTTGTATTGTGGTATCATTCTAGGTGAAGGTAGTATGCTACTCAAGGTCAGGATCATACCAGCTTGGGCTACATGATTGGAGAGCTCCTCAATGTCTCTTTTCATGTAATCCAGGCAGGTACATCTTAGATCATTCACACCAACATGTACAATGACAGTGTCATACTTGTACTTGTTCTGGAGTGACCTAAGTGCCTGTGTTATGTGGTGGATCCTAGCACCCAACATGCAGCTGACAGTAACCTTCTCCTTGTTCAGCCTGGTGGAACATCTGTGTGTCTTACTATAGAGTCTCCTATTACTAGCTTGTTGGGTATGGTGTTTTGCCTTAGGGGCTGTCGTGAGGCACACTGCTGAGGTGAATTATGTGTTTTCTGGCTTGTGTTTGGAGGTGCAGGTTGCTTGCTTGTCTGCTTTGGAGGGCCTTTTTTCTTTTTCAGATTGGTACCTAGTGCCTCCGAATATGTTTTTGTGTATTTATGTGTATGTTTTGCCGGTGCTGGTTTTGTAGATCCATGTGTGACTGGTGGTGTGATTCTAATGTGTCTCTTCTCCTCTTCACTGTCTGTTACAGTCATGGGTTGGGAGCACTTAGACTCCAGTCCGGCTGTGTATTTGCATCTCTCACAAGTGTTTGTATCTAGAGGTAAGAGGAGAGGGCTGTCTTTATACATGAGGCAGTTGTGACATTGCCTCAGGATGCCTAATTCCATCAGATAAACTGGAGAGTACACCTGAAGCTGAACTCTGGACATGCTTGGAAAAGTAAATTTCACTTGTCTTGTGGACAATCAAGGGTCTTATGCTGTATTATAATAGTGCTGTCTAGGAGATTTGGAAAATAATAGTGCTGTCTAGGAGATTTGGACAAGTGCTGATTTGGGTTTTGCAAGTGCTGCAATTAGAGCAGTTGATCTGAAGCACTTGAGTTGAGGTTTGCCTAGTTCTAAGGGAAAATTTGCAGCACAGGCTTTGTGGAGTCAGGAATAGTATACCCCAGCTAACTGGCACTGCCCGACGCTGCTCTGTGCGCAAGACCAAGCAAAAAGAAAGTTGCAGGGTTTTAAGAGAGAGAGAGATCAAGGAGTTTGGAATTGACCCAAAATGGCCAATAAAACTACAGTTTCTAGACAGTAACCACTCCTACAGGGACAGGCAGGCTGCTCAGTGTTAACTACTGCCACTGGTGAAAACAGAGACTTTCCTTTAGCCCAAGTAAGCACTGGCCTCCAAGAAACTTTCAAACATTTCAGAACAGCAACTCTGTAACTGAACTTTTTTTAAATTATAGAAAGTGGGAAAATAGCAAGATTTTTTTGTTTTTTGTTTTTGTTTAAGAATAGCAGAGACACACAAGTAGCAAACTACTCAGAACAGTGCGATAAATGACCCCAACACATGTGTGCTAGGTCAGAGGCAGGTAAAATGCAATTTTAAGAAAAAACAATTTTAAATTAAGTGCAACACAAAAATGCAATAAACAGGCTCCAGGTATGTTCTGAATACTGTTTCTAACACAGATATCAACTTTTGCAAGCAAGAAAACACTGAAAAGTAGGCGGCAATGCAGTTTTTCTAAGAAATAAATCAGAATAAAATACTTAAAATGTCAAAAGTGGCTCCTTTCTTCTCTCAGCATTTTCTCCTCTTGGTAGGTGCTTCAGCAACTACTATCAAGCCTGGAAAGACACCAAAACCACGCGGCTGCAGGGTTTTAAGAGAGAGAGATCAAGGAGTTTGGAATTGAACCAAAATGGCCAATAAAACTACAGTTTCTAGGCAGTAACCACTCCTACAGGGACAGGCAGGCTGCTCAGTGTTAACCACTGCCACTGGTGAACACAGAGACTTCCCTTTAGCCCAAGTAAGCACTGGCCTATAAGAAACATACAAACAGTTCAGAACAGCAACTCTGTAACTGAACTTTTTTTAAATTATAGAAAGTGGGAAAATAGCAAGATTTTTTTGTTTTTTTGTTTTTGTTTAAGGATAGCAGAGACACACAAGTCACAAACTAGTCAGGACAGTGCAATAAATGACCCCAACACATGTGTACTAGGTCAGAGGCAGGTAAAATGCAATTATAATAAAAATGATTTTAAATTAAGTGCAACACAAAAAATGCAATAAACAGGCTCTAGGTATGTTCTAAATACTGTTTCTAAAACAGATATCAACTTCTGCAAGCAAGAAAATGCTGAAAAGTAGGCGGCAATGCAGTTTTTCTAAGAAATAAATCAGAAGAAAATACTTAAAATCTCAAAAGTGGCTCCTTTCTTCTCTCAGCGTTTTCTCCTCTTGGTAGGTGCTTCAGCAACAACTATCAAGCCTGGAAAGTTTAAGACTGCAATGCAAATTAATATACATTGCTAGTTTAAGCTCAATTAACCAGAGCTGCTCTGTGTTTGACATCCTTTGCCAGAGGTGCAGAGTGTCTCTGCTTGAATCCAAGCCTTCCAAATCTAAAGACTTGAACTCAGATCCAACCATCTTACATTAAGAAGGGCTGTCCTACACTCTTGAGGCAGAAGAGTGTGAATATAGCCTTATCTGAGATGAGGACTGCTGAATGAAGGATCATTGTGTGATTTCCTATTGGCAGACAAGTTTAAAATTGTTTAATTTCACATGTATATAAGCCTCGAATTTGTTGCTTTTTTTTGGTTCAATTAACTGTTGCTGTTCTACGTTTGGCATCCTTTGCCAGAGGTCCAAAGTCTGCTTGAATCCAAGCCATCCAAAGCTAAGCACAAGAAATTAACCTTATTTTGAGTTTGATCTGCACTTTTCCTCTGTATTTTATTGTTTTACTGCATTAATTTGTGCCTTTTTGACAGTTTTTACTGTTTGTGTCGGTTTATTATCTGCACTTATTTTGGACTAAAATATTACTAGTTAGCATAGACTAGATCCAGACTTGCTGAATCTAACCTGTTTTTCATACACTTGAGCTCAGATCCAGTCATGCTATAATAAGAAGGGCTCCCTTGCACTATTGTGGCAGAAGAGTGTGACTATAGCCTTGTCTGAGCTGGGGATTGCTGGAAGAAGGATCATTGTGTCTTTCCTACTGGCAGACTAGTTTAAAATTGTTTTTCTTTTCACCTGTATATAAGCCTTGCATTTGCACAGCTTTGGCTCAATTAACTACAGGTGTTCTCAGAACCAGAGTGTCTGCTTTAGTCCATGCCATCCAAAGCTAAAAGCAAGAAACTAAGCTTATTTTGAGTTTGAAATGCAGTTTTTCATCTGTATTTTACTGTTTCACTACATTAATTTGTGCCTTATTGACTATTTTTACTGTTTGTGGGTGCTTATTACTTGCACTTATATTGCACTAAAATATTGCTAAGTTAGCATGGACTAGATCCAGACTTGTAGAATCTAGCCTGTTTTTCATACACTTGAACTCAAATCCAGCCATCTTACATTAAAAAGGGCTCCCCTGTACCCTTGTGGCAGAAGAGTGTGAATATAGCCTTGTCTGAGCTGGTGATTGATGGAGGAAGGATCATTGTGTGATTTTCAATTGGCAGACTAGTTCACATAATTTTGCCTATATATAAGCCCCATATTTGTGCAGTTTTTGGCTCAATTGACCAGAGCCACTTTGTGTTTAGCATCCTTTGCCAGAGGTCCAGAGTGTTTCTGCATGAATACAAGCCATCCAAAGCTAAGAACAAGAAATTAGGCTTATTTTGAGTTTGATCTACACTTTTTCATCTGTATTTTACAGTTTTACCCCATTAATTTGTACCTTTTGACTGTTTTTACTGTTTGTGCCTGCATATTACTTGTGCTTGTTTTGCACTGAAATATTTTTTTTCCATAATAAATCTTTATTGTTATATACTTTTCATACAAAATTATAAAATAGAAACTACTAACTAACACTATAACAATCACACCAAATAATATACAATATTTACAAGAATGCTTCCATATAAGACATTAGAAATATAAGAAAAACATAGGAATAATTAGTAAGTTTCCAATATTGAACAGTTTGATTAGACATTTCTCTCCAAATATAGCAATGATTATTACTACCTTCAATTCAAAAGTTTTATGCTAATATAATATTAAATATCTGTTCCCAAATTTTCAGATTATTGATACCCTTACTATGTGAATTTAAAAGTAGTTTATGAGCTAGTATATGTTTTGTCGCCAACACCCTGAAGTTTTGCCATGATGTTTTAGTTGGGTCTAGCCAATTTGAAGCTATATAAAGCTTCATTAGTAAGAAAATATTAATATGAACTATACTCTGTGATCTGGTAAGTTCCTTCGGGGGAATATGCAAAATCATAAATTTCCAAGACAGTGTTGTACTTTGGTATCCCACTTTCTGAAGTTGAATTTTAAGGGAATTCCACAGTTTGTATATACACTTACAGCTCCAGAACATATGAAGAAGATCAGCTGGTTGAATTTTGCAGTATGGATATGTTGCAGAGTTTTTTTAATTAAATTTATACAAGGCAAGGAGTGTATAATATGCATTATTCCAAATCATCAGCTGGGTATATAACAGTTTTTGAAGAGAAGTAGATTTAATAGTCAATTCAATTGCCTTTAACATATTACTTTTATCTGTCAATAATATTTTCTCTTCCCAATAATTTGATAACAAAACTTTACCTTGAAATTTAAGTTCTTTAATTAATTTATTCGTTGCTGTTATACATTTAGTATCCTGTTGGAGAGCTTGCCACAACTCAGAGCATTTATTCATAGTCTCTTCATCCAGTTTAAAGTTTTGGAGGTAACTTATAGTAAATTCTCTAATCTGTCTAAGAATAATCAGGTAATTTTTAGGTAAATTAAATTCTTGTCTTATTTGGTTGGGCGTTCGATCCAGATATTTATATATATTGATCATAGTTAAATTAACAATTAATGGAAACTTCTTTAGATCAATTAATTGGTTGTTCATCTTTACATTTGGGTTCCTGTGAAAGGGCTGAAAGACCATCATATGCTGAAGTAAATCCAATGATTGAAATAGACTCTGTAAAGATAATATTTCAGTTTTAATGTGTTCCACAATCCCATATACCTTCAGAATATCTTTACCCAAAAAGGGCATTGCTTTAGGATTAATGTTCAACTTTAAAATATATTCATAGTTCAGGGTTAGCCAAGTTGGTGTCCACTTAGTACTAATTATCTCATGATTGGCCATTCTTAAAATCCTATTAGAATTACCAATCAGATAATACATTTCAAAATTAGGCAACTCCAGACCTCCTTTACTTTTTGGAGTCATTAATTTGTCATAAGATACCCTAGTTTTCTTTGGTTCCCAAATAAATTTAGCCAAATCTTTATGAATTTGTTTAAAAAATCTTCTTGAGAGGGATAAATGGGCTGACCTAAAAATATACAGTAACCGTGGCAATACATTCATTTTTATAATAAAAACTTTTGCTAATACTGGCAAGTGCAAATTTTTCCATCTCACAAAATCAGAAACTATTTGTTCCCAAACTATTTTAATGTTATTATTATAAAAATCTTTATTATCTGTGGAAAACACAACACCTAGGTATTTAATATTATCTTTGAATGTTACCCGCCCCACTAAAGGTAATAATGAGAAAGGTTTAGGTGTCTTTAAAGAGAATATATTGGTTTTCCCCAAATTAATTTTATAGTTAGAAACCTTTGAAAAATCATTAACTGCTTTCAATATCTTCTCAGTGTCTGATATTGGAGATGCACAATAAATATTCAGATCATCAGCAAAAGCTGCCATTAATATTTTAGTTCCATACATTATTGGGACGTTATGATAAACCTTTTGCTTAATATATAAGAACAAGGGTTCAAGATAAATATTAAATAGTAAAGGGGACAAAGGACAACCCTGTCGCGTTCCCAACCTAATCTGTATTCTTTTGGAAAAACTTCTGTTAATGTACAGTGTAGCATAAGGATTACTATATAAAATTTGTAAGATTTGAACAAATTCAGGGGATACATTAAAATAAGGTAAAAGATGAAACAGAAAATTTGTGTCTACCCTATCTAAGGCCTACTGTGCATCTATTATAAGAGCATATATATTCAGATTATTTTGCTTAGCATGCGCTATCGTAGTATGTAATGAAAGTGTATTATCACTTGTTTGTCTACCTGACATAAATCCAGCCTGTTCTTTAGATATTATATGAATCATGATTTTCTTCAATCTAAATGCTATAATTGAGGTAAAAATTTTCATGTCTACGTTAATTAATGTTCTGGGGATCTGAGTTAGCTTTATGTATAAGAATAGTTTTGGAAGCATTAAGATGAGGATCATGAATTTTATTCCTGATTATATAGTTAAACACAACTGAAAGTATCTTACCGATAGACTCTGCAAACTTCTTGTAAAACTCCAATGTCAACCCATCAGGACCTGGTGATTTCTTTGGTTTCATATGCTCAATTATATATATTATTTCTTCTTCTGATATCGGTTTAACCAAATCATTTTGAATATCCTCTCCTATTTTTGGAAACATAATCAGGTATAAAAATTGATCATAAACTGTATTAGAGAATATATCCTTCTGCCCCTCATAAATATTAGTATATGTTTTCTCAAATATATCAAAAATATCTGCAGTTTTACGATATATCTTATTATTAAGTTGAATTTCTGAAATTTGCCCAGTTGTTTTTGATTGATTAATGATCCTAGTCAGCACTCTCGATGGCATTTGAGCATGATTAGCATACGTAACTAGAGTCTTATAATCTTGAAATGTTACTCTAGAGTTTTGAATTAAGAAGATATCCTTTTGACATTTAAGCAACTCTTTCTCTGTTTGCTCATTAAAGTTTAACATTAGCTCCTGATCGAGTAATTTAATTTTGGATTCCAAGTTTTGGATGTCTTTATTTAATATTTTTTTATAATAAGAGGCTTTTTGCAAAAGGACCCCTCTTATTTGTGCTTTAACTGCAGCCCATTCAATATCTTGGGCATTCTGATGTTTATTTAAACCAACCAGTAAATCTTTAAGGTAATTTGAAATTTCTTGTAATATGTCATCCTTATTTAGCAAGTTTGGATTCAGAGACCAATTATACTCTCTTTGTCGTAAGATATCTTTTACTTCTTTAGCGAAACTCAGCGAAATTTTTGAATGATCTGATAGGTATCTGGCATGTGTAACAACTGTAGGGTCTAGGTTAATCAATGATCTTGAAATCAGAAAAAAATCTATTCTGGACCACATTTTGTGACATCGGGAATAAAATGCAAAATTATTAGTACTATTATCATTATTTAAATAGTGAAAAGGGTCATATAGTTGAAAATCTTCTTTTATATCATTCAGTGCTAATACAGAATGCTTATTAAATGCTCTTTGTGGACAAGATCTATCCAACTTTTGATTTTAGTAAGCATTCCAGTCACCTCCCATAATTACATAGTGTCTATCAAATTGCGTTAAAATAGAATATAATGATGTTATAAATATTTGTTGGTTATTACATGGCGCATAGATATTAAAAAGTACTATAGGATTATCAAATAGGGTAGACGAGAGGGTGACATAATACCATCTCCCATCTTTATCTGAATTACAGTCCAAAATCTTCTCTTTATATTGATCTTTAATAATTATAGCTACCCCCGCACTATTTGACTTACTTTCCGATGTTATTACCTCTCTGATCCAATTCTTTTTTTTAATATCCTCCCATTGATCATTCATTAAATGAGTTTCTTGAAGTAAAATAAACCACGCCTTAGCCTGCAACAATACATGAAACAATAGTCTCCTCTTCATCAAGTTCTGGAGCCCTTTAACATTCCATGAATCTAATTCCCACATTTCAAAGGTTGGCTATACAGTAAAAGGTTTGGAGAGAAAACATAGGTAAACAGATATACTAACTTCAAAGTCATACACATACTGGAAGCATTTCTTATATCCTGTCCTACCCCAGTGCTTACCCACTCTAACCCCGGACCAGGATATATATATATAGGTCTTATATAAGATGTAATACCTAAGGTATACAGAAAAAAAACAAATATAAAACACTACATTATCTAGTTTCAAATGTGTTCCATAGTTAAGACCTATAAACTCTAACTTACTTATGACAAAGCCTAAACTAAGCATTCCCTAACAAACACTGCCATGAACTACAACTCTATAGTTACCTATTATTTAAACAATTTAAACTGAACATATAATAAGACAGTACATATAAAATATATTACGAAAAAGGGAATTTTTTTTTTCCTTTTCCTGTACTGAGATTAGCTATCTATACATAGTCTGCGTGAGAGAGAGAGAGAGAGAGAGAGAAAAAAAATACCATACCCTTAAATAAATAAAAACTACTTGGTAATATCCTTGCTTATAAGTTCACTTTAACCTAGTTTAATAATAAAACAGACTACTAACTAACTAAAGTAAAATATAGTACCCTCTATACACAGTACATTAATAACTATAATGACAACTACATTGTACTAACATAATAATATCCCTACACCCTCTGTAACTACTATAATTACCAGATTTTTAAATAACAGTTATTAGGAAAGCATAACAAGTGTGCCTATGTGTTTAATTACCAAACATCCCATTTGTTCACTGTTAGATAAGCAAAAATAGTATTTAAACAGTTCCCTTTGGTTTCCCAAGGCAGGAAATGCTATGAAATATTCGTGATGGGGGACCGCTTTAACAGATGGACACCCGGAAGTGTCACATCGAATTTGGCACCCTCAACAGCATTTTAGGCATTTCCTGTCTTCCTCCTCGATGAAAACAGTTTGTTTAAGCCATAAAACATCAGAAAATAAGTGCAGGTAATCCAGATAAGGAAAACAAACAGTTTTATTACTCTGAAAGGGGCCTGCAGCTTTTCACATGAAAACAAAGGATTACACAGACCTGGAAACACAGTAGATAATGGATCCCATCTCAGCAGCCTGCCAGTCTCAACGAAGGTTCAGTTCAAGTCTCTGATGCAGGTAAAGCCTTGAAAACTTTAAGAAACACAGTTTTAGCCTCATTTTTGGTAGAAACAGAATGTTTGATTCCATCCATTGTAAAAATAAACACAATTGGGTATTTCATTTGAAACTTAATTTGTTTATTAATAAGGAATTTGCAGTATGGAGACAAAGCCTGTCTTGCCTATCTGACCTGCATAGGCAAATCTTGTGACAAAGATATTTTATTATTTTCCCACATAATATAACCACCAGCTTGTTTTGCAGTAATAAGTATTTTGCTTACATCTTGATAGTTGCGTATTTTAGCATATACAGGTCTCGGAAAGTTAGATGCTTGTACCTCTCTTAAAGCTCTGTGTGCTCTTTCAATAACAATCTGTTTCATCCCCTCAGAGTTATTTAATAGCACTGCAAATATTTGTAGTATGGATGGAATTAGCTCATTATACTGGATAGATTCTGGAATCCCTCTGATGATAACATTGTTTCTTCTGGAACTTGCTTCTAAGTCTGTAAGCTTGTTTTGCATAGCCTGTATATCCAGATCATGTAGATTTGTTTTTTTTTTCCAGTAAAGTTATTTTGTCCTCATTTTCCAAAATTCTAGCTTCTGTCTTATCCATTCTTTCCAGCAACTGAGTGCATGCACTTCCAAATGACTGTATTTGAGAAGTCAGTTCTTTCAGTGCTTCTTGAATAGGCATCAGAGCACTTTTGATGTCTTCCATATTTAAGGGCTGATCAGATTTAGCTTTAATCCCTGTTTTCTGTTGTTCCTGCATTTTGGTAATTTTTTGTCTTTTGGAAATCACATCTTTTTCAGGTGATTGTAATTCCAAAAGTTTGGTTTTAGTCGTAATTGTCTCCATACTTTTTTCTTCTTTAGACATCCTGCTAGTACACAAATCCTTACAGTATAGAAAGCACACGGTCCCTTTGTTTACTTCTCTCTGCAGAGCCAGCTAATCTATTGCAATCCAGTGAAATATATTCCTTTTTTCCGTTTTTTCTCCTTAATATAGGATAATTAAGTGTAGATAAAATTATTTCTCGAAGATTTGATGTTAAAAACCTCTTGGTATCAACTCTGGGTTTTGAATTTCTCAGGTTAAATGGAGAGCTGCAGTTCAGCAGTGTTCACAGAACGGCAGCCATCTTTGAATCTTTAAATATAACTTAGTTAGCATAGACTAGATCCAGACTTGCTGAATTTAGTCTATTTTTTATACACTCAAATCCAGCTGTCTTGCATTCAGAAGGGCTACCTTGCACCCTTGTGGCAGAACAGTGTGGGTATATTCTTGTTTGAGCTGGGGATGGCCAAAGGAAGGATCATTATGTGATTTCCTATTGGCAGACTAGTTTATGCAGTGGTTAGCATTGCTGCCTCACAGCAAGAGGTTCTCTGGTTCGATTCTCGGCTGGGGTGCCTTCTGAGCGGAGTCTGCATGTCCTCCCTGTGGTCGCGTGGGTTTCTTCCGGGTGCTCCGGTTTCCTCCCACATCCCAAAGACATGCAGTAGGTGGATTGGACACTCTAAATTGGCCCTAGGTGTATGTGTGTGTGTGCCTTCTGTGGAAGGTTGGGCGCCAGGCTGACAACTCGACACCATGCCTGTCAGCCTGGGATGACATGCTCGACAAGCCACGATGCTTCGCTAGGGACGGCTTGCACCTGTCACCCCCTGGGCTTTCGGATATTGGCAAAGGCTCTTGCTACCCCCATAGTGCCTTTTTTAGGCAAGGCTCAAAAGACAAACCCACCTCCATAGATATCACAAGGGATAAGAAACTAAGAGTAATGCTACTCAACGCCAGAAGTCTAAACCTCAAGATGCACTTTTCGAAACTCTCCTTAGCATGGAGAACATTGATATCTGTGCAGTAACAGAAACCTGGTTCAAGGCTCCAAAGAGCACCCCAGCACTACCAAGTTATACCTCATACCATGCTTTTCAGCCCCAAAACTTGGACCGAACCACAAAAGGAGGGGGAGTATCAATATTTGTCCAAGATACCCACACCTCCAGGCTGGTGGCACAGCACGAAGCATCAGAGACTATCCATGTGCAATTATCAGTGGGTAAAACTGCCTTCCAGTTTATAGCCTGCTACAGACCACCCTCCCAAACCCAGGAACCCCACCCGGCCTTCCTGAGAACACTGGAAAATATGAAGGTCTCTCCAAACACCATTATATTGGACGACTTCAACTACCCAAACATAGACTGGGAGCATTACTCTAGCTTCAACACCCTAGCCCAAAGGTTCCTAGAATTTATAAACTCAAATGCTATGGAACAACTTGTTACCACTCCCACAAGAGGGGAAAACATACTGGACCTGATCATCACCAACATGGGGACTCTATGCTCCAGACCAGAAGTGTATCCCTCACTGGTAAGATCAGACCATAAACTAATTTCACTGGATATTCACATGCCGACCCCACCCCCTCCACAGGAAACCACAGTGAAAAACTTCTCTAAAGCAAATTTGACACTCCTCAAATCCAAGGTGGAATCCTTCAAAGCCCCTGGGCCTGTGGAAAATACGGCCAAGACCGCAGAATCTTTTATAAAAGCATTCTATGAACACCTTCAAGAATGCATGGATCATGCAATCCCAAATAAAACCAAGACTCAATCCTCCAAAGGCAGATGTCCTGTCTGGTGGACCCCAGCCATAAACAAACTATACAATAGAAGGAGGAAGCTACTACATGATAGAGCAAAATCCCAAAAAGGGAAGGCATCTCTGATCAGTATTAGCAAAAAACTACGGGCACTCAGAAAATCATCTTAGGCCAGCGTCGAGAGAAAAATAGCACAGGACACTAAGGATAATCACAAGGCTTTCTTTAGTTATGTTAGGAAACTGGGTGGGAATTCCCAGATATGCTCAGAATTAGTCCAAAATGACAAAAAATATACCAAACCCACAGACATTGCCAACATCCTAGCGGACAGGTTCAATGCAAACTTCTTCCCCCCTCCCCACCAAAAGGGCGAATATCTGTCCCAGCAGAGTGCTTAGCCCCTGACATCTCAGATGCTCAGGTAAGAGCTGCCCTCTCCAAAGCAAAAAACACAGCATCAATGGGACCAGACGGTGTCCCGGGCTGTGTCCTACATGAACTCCAAGAAGAGCTAACCCCAAACATAAAACTACTGTTCAATCTCAGCCTTACTACAGGATATGTACACAAAGAGTGGCATACAGCAACAGTGGTACCTCTCCACAAACGTGGTGCCTCAACGAATCCTGGAAACTATTGCCCCATAAGCCTGACTAGCTTGGTCTGCAAAGCTATGGAAAGGATCATCATGGACCTCATAAATAAAGATATTGGGGACCTACAGACACTGGATCCTACCCAGTTTGGCTTTGTTAAGGGCAGATCCTGCCTCTTAAATCTGGTCGATTTCTTTGAAACAGTCACCAAGGCCATTGACGAGGGGAAGGTGGTCCATACAGCCTACCTGGACCTCACAAAAGCCTTCGATACAATACCCCACTCGGGCATTATAGATAAGCTCACTAGCTTAAATATAAACCCCTATGTCACTAGATGGGTTGCAAACTGGCTCAAGGACAGAACCCACATGGTTAGAATTGCTGGAGCCATGTCAGACTCCAAACCAGTTACACGTGGTATCCCACAAGGCTCAGTCCTGGGACTTCTCTTGTTCAGTATATATTTCTCAGAGGTACAGGCAAACACGGAAGGACTGTGGCTGACCAAGTTCGCAGATGACTGCAAACTGGGTGCCATAATCTACTCTTCAGCTGACACAAGCATCCTCAAAAAGGGCCTCATAGAAACAGACAACTGGTACCAGAGCCATGGCCTCAAGCTAAAAAACAAAATGTGTATAGTCATCCCCTTTGGCAAAAACAAAGTGCCCACAAATTACCACATAGGTGGTAATCCATTAAATACAGAAGACGTAATTAGGGACATGGGGACCCAAGCTGATAGCAATCTCTAATTTGACAACCACGTGGCCAAAGTGATTAGAAAAACATTTTATATAGCCCACCTAATCATGAAGGGGTTCACATCTAGATCAGGGGAGGTCATCGTGCCTCTTTACTCATCCCTCATCAGGCCCATAATTGAGTACAATGCCCCTTTTGGGATGTACCTTACCAGACACCTGCAGCAACTGGAAAGACCCCAAAAGTACCTCACCAAGAGGATCAAAGGGCTTAAACAGATGCCATATGCTGCCCGGTTAAAGAAACTCCAGCTCTACTCAGTGGCATACCGCCTGCTCAGAGGCTATCTGTTCCTGACGTATAAAGCCATGTCCAACCCGGAATTAATGGACATGCTGCACCTCAGAAAATCCAAATCCCATCAAGCTACACGCTCGAGAGACTTGAACCTCAGCACTGAAATAAATAGGACATGCTGGAGGGACAGATTCATAACCCAGAGGTTCCCTTCACTCTGGAATAAAATCCCAGTCCAGGTTAGGCAGAGTCCCTCATTGACTCTCTTCAAGAGGAATCTTGATGAGTGGATGGGAGATCGTAGGTTTACCCCGGGTATCACTTCTGTGTCACTGTTAGACAGAGGCACAGTATACTAACCTCGAAAAAGGGCATAGCAAAATTAATTTAAAATGGGTGGCGAAAGCCAAACACACTCTGGCTAGACTTATAAATGCCCTAAGGCAGATAGCCTAGTATGAACCTATGAAGCTATGAACCTGTAAAACTCCGCTGCCAATCATGAGCAGACAGGTGATTCACTGTGGTGACCCCTAACCGGGAAAAGCCAAAAGAAGAAGAAGAAGAAGAAGACTAGTTTAAAACTGTTTAATTTCACCTGCATACAAGCCTCACATTTGTGAGTAGTTACGTACCGTGCAACTGGGGTTAGCAGTGCCTTGTATTGACACAAATGCCTAGAAACTATTTTTTCCCTAGACACCAGTCAGTTAAACCATTCCAGGTTTCCTGCTACTCTGCAGACAATGAAGCTGTGGACTTCTGCACTGCAGGCAACTCAGCTGAGCACTGAGCAGTGTCGCCCCACTTTCCATCCCTGATCTTCAGTACAATAAGTCCGCTAGCTAATCCCAGAGCAACAACTGATCTAATTTGCCCTCTCAGAAATTAGTACTTTAGAATTGCCTGCTGCTATGGACAGTCAGCCTGACTGACATGGGCATGCTGAGGCAATGTAGTAATTGCCTCATGTCTACTAACAGCCACTTGCTCCTAAAGCAAACAAATACAATATGTGAGAGATGTAACTATACCATGAAAGTAGAATCAGTCCTGTCACATAATAAACAAAACATCAAACAAATTATCAGCAGACACATCTTCCACTCACACAAGATAAGGTCAAGACACACAAACCCATATTTGCAGAGGTGCTTACTAAGAGCCCACCAAAAGAGCAGAGACCTCCCAAGCACAAACAACCTACGCATACTTGTACAGGAGCAGGATCTACTACCAAACATAACAACACACATGTCAGTGTCTCAAAAATTAAGCCGCAAGACAAAATATATGAAAATGTAATGCCCTAGTCGTAGGTAACTCAATGGTGGGACATACAGTTGTCCCCCTCACCAGGTTGGACAAGGAGAAGGTCATGGTCAGCTGCCTGTCAGGTGCCAGGATCTGTTAAATCACATAGACACTCAAGTCATTCAGCCACAATTACCGTTATGACTATGTCATAGTACATGTTGGCGTGAATGATTTGAGATGTACCTCTCTGGACTAAATGAAGAAAAAAATGACTGAATTCTCAGCTTATGTGTCCCAGGTAGGTATGTCCCTAGCTCTAAGCAGCATTCTACCTTCACCAAGAATGATCACAGAAGTAAATGTAGAATGAATTACCAAAGTACCCAGACCGATCTCTGCTGCTCCTAGCTCGAACAGGGCACAATCCACACGGTGATACTGTTAGTATGTCTCTCTCTTACTAACGAATCCAAACACTAATACGAAGGATTTTTCAAAAGCTTTAATCACCAAAGCACACCTGCTACAAACACAAAATTGCAAGTTGCAAATGAACAACACAGGTTGAGCGCTTTCATCTGTTTATGACAGACTTCTTCAGAACCTACAACAAACAGAAATACATCTACTTTTATACTACTTTTGGCGCCAAATCTATCAATTAATAAACTCATTAACTAACTAATTGAATGCATTCGATAAAACTTCATATGCTAACAATATGTATACAAAATTTCTTTAAAATGCTTAAAACTATATCTGAATTAATAATGCATACTTAGTATGTATTGCCCTTAGCATAAATTCAATTAACAATGAAAATAGCATTGTGTTATAACAAAAAACATAAATATAAATAATAATATAACAATATAAATAGCTATATATATAATAATAAGTATTTACATTTCTGATTTTTGTAAATTTCATGTATATACCACATATTTGTCACTCCCTAAATATGATTATATTAAAAAATTTTATTAAAATATTATTACATTAAAAATTTATATTGTTATATAAATATATAAAACAATGTTAATCCCCTAATGTCAAAAATGGTTTTAAACTGATGTACTCATTCAATCCAGGGTACGTAGTGGCATCAAGGCAAATTTGCCATTTGCTTTCCATAGCACCTAACTTCGCTTTCCAGTTGCCACTACCTATTGTTCTGTCCACTACTTCCAGGATGGCAAATTTAAATGTGTGTTCTTTACCTTTATCTTTGACATGTTTGCTAAGTGCCTTTTTGTCGTCTTCTTTCTTTATTTTATAAGTGTGTTCATATACGGGTTTTCAATTTTCTCTCTGTTTTGCCTATATAATATGCAGAACAGAATACACACTTAGCTAAGTATACAACTCCCTGACTATTACAATTGCCAGCTCTAAATTTACATGTACTTTTAATAACATTCTCTAATTTCACATGTTTATCTTCATTGATATATTTGCATTGTGTGCATGTACCGCATCTATTTGTACCCTTTCCAATGTTGTCCTTATTACATCTATATTCACCGCTTTCAACTATCCTCTTTAAATTCTTACCCGTTTTGTGTACTATTAGTGGCTGGGGTCCCACCATACTTCCTATATCTTCAGTGTTATACAATAGCGTCCAATATCTATTTAAAATCTCCTTAATTAAATTAGTGTGCGTATTGTACATAATTACGCATACTCTTCTTTCAGATATCTTATTTATCCTCTCACTAAATGCTTCATATCCTAATAATGGGTGATATTTCTTTCCCCATTCTAGTCTAACATATTGCACCACATCATCTAACATATCTTCTGGATAGTCTCTTTCCTTGAATAATTCATATATGTGTCCTAGTTCTTCCGTCATAATCTCCATTGTTGATGACATTCGAGCTGCTCTTACACATTGTCCTTTTACTACATTTTTGAAAATGTGGGGAGGATGGCAGCTTCCGAAATGGATATAGTCATTGGAATATGTTTGTTTCCTGAATAGTTTCGATGTAAAACCTGTCCCATTATTACTTATATATGTATCCAGATACGCTATTCCCTTATTTTCCACTGTATGTGTAAATTTTAAGAACTCTGTAGTGCTATTGATATATTTTATGAAGTCTGGTATAATATCTTTCTTTCCTTTCCAGATAATGAACAAATCATCCAAGAATCATGTGTATAGGGAGATGTTTTTGTAATATTCACTAGAAAATAGAAAGAGGTTCTCCCATTCAAGCATAACTAAATTTGCATATATGGGTGCACATGATGCACCCATAGCCGTACCTTTATCTGTCTGAAGAGTTCTCCTTGGAATTCAATATAGTTATGTTCTAATATGAGGCTCATCATACTCACAATGAGTAGAATTTTGTCCCAAGAAAGGGTTGAATATTTTCTCAAGCTGTTCCCAAAATATTCCAGCCCTTTTTCTATCGGAATACACGAGAAAAGATCTTTAACATCTATGGTTATAAATGTGATATCATTGCTCCATATTTCTGGTGTTAACTTACTAAGAAAATGCCACGAATCCTTAATAAGATGTGGAACATTCCCATAGATATGTTTTGTCCAATGATCAATGGTGACCCCCATGTTGAACGTTTTGGACTTAGAGCCTGAAATAATGGGTCTAAATGGCGGTTGTCTCAAACACTTGTGGATCTTCGGAATACATACTATTCTAGCCAGCTTCAGATATTCATTTCTAATGAAATTGTAAATTTCTTCATTTATTCTACTATCTAAAAGATATTCTTCTATGACCAGATCGATACGTCTATGTCCGATATTTACCTGGTTAACTGATATCTCCTCATAGTTTCCTGAATGGAATAGTATCTCTTGCACCACACTGTTATATTCAGCCTTGTCATATAGAACAATCCCTCCTCCCTTGTCAGGTTTCATGACTCGTATATCTTTATTACATATAACTTCCTCTAATGTTTTTCTTTCCTCACTGGTCAAGTTATCTTTCATGTTTTTATCATTAACTTTATGTTTCCTAAGGTTGTTATATAGTTCATATACTTCTTTGCAAATTGCCTGTTCATATATAGCAACCTGCGGATTGGGAGGTGGTATAAAAGTACTTCTTTTAACCAGTTTGTTTTCGTTTTCATTTTCCTTTAACCCTTCAGTCTTGTTCTTAAAAAATATAGCCAAATTCAATCTGCGGCAGTATAGCTTGATCTCTTTAATAGTATCGAATAAATTGAAACCTGTTGTTGGGATATATTTCATACCTTTACTGAAAAGTGTAAAAAAACTATCTGTGATTTCAGTTTCAGTATAATTGTATACCTTAAATCCATTTCGATTATATATCCTAGGTCTACCTTCGTCACTGGGGGCATCATCTCTCATGTCAGTATTTACACATACATTGTTTTCATTTGTGTCAGCATCCTTTACATTAACTATACTTTTTCCACAATTCTTGTTTAAAACCTCTTCTGATATTTCATTGGTGCGGGGTAAAACCTCCCCCCTTGAAAATTTTCATCATCTTCGTGTCTAGTATTTGTATAGTGTTTATCTCTCCTAATATTATGTGTCTCACGGCCTCGTGGCCATATATATGTCCTTCCTGTACAATATATTTCCATATCTCTCTCTATCTTGTGCATTTTTCTATTATACACACTTCTGACTCTATTGCTTGCCATCTGGAATTGTTTAGAATACAAATCTTGCCAGTCATCAAACTCATTGTCACTTGTAATTTCTTCATTTAATACTTCTAATTCGTTCAAAACTAATGCTATTTTTTCATCATTGTATTTCATTATATTTTTCATATACATGAAACCAAAGGTATCAAACAGCTTATTAAAATCCTGAATCATTTCATTGTTATAATCAATCCCTAAAGGCAGCTTAAAGCGTAAACCCTTTGGTACAATGTGTTCACTGATACATTTCTCCAAGTAAGCATTGTCCAATTTTGCACATTTTAAATGAATAAGTTTTTTACCCAAAGTATAAATTTTAGCTTTCAAACTACTATTCATATTATTAGTTTTCAATCTACCATATACATTTCTAGCATCATTTTTTGCAACATCATTCTTTATACAGAATTCATAATCATCAGTTAAAAAATCAGTCATAGCATTAATAGACTTATTGTCCTTTCCCTTTCTAGAACTTACAAATACAGTACTCTGTTTTGTATTAACTCTATTGCCCATTTTTGGGCTTGAAATAAAGTCTTTAAACGTGGTACCTTTATTGCCATTCTTTTCCGTTCCTTTACAAATGGCATTAGAATAAGTTCTTATATTTTCACGTTGTTTGGGACGTGCTCCCAATCTTTGATTTTCCGTCGTCTGGTGGAACAGGCTAAAATCGAATGTGAATTCGGCCTCTGATACTACATTGTCTATGGTTTCTTTTATGTCAAGATTTGGCGTCGGTGTAGGCGCTGTTATACCCTCTCCTTGTCCGTTAGGTATTTCCTCTTGGCTGCTGAGCATGATCCGTTCAGCGATAAAAGGTGGTGTGTCAGCTAGTTCCTTTTGATGTGTACAAAGTTTAACTTGTGGGGAAGTAACAGTTCCATTCCCCGTTTGCTTAGGCTCGGTTAACTTACCGACTAATGCCAATAACTTGTTTACATCTGCTTGCAGTGTGGTCACGTCCGCTCGAAGCGTGACGTATTCCGCTCTGCTCAATGAAGCCTCCGAAGCTGCCGAATCGGCCATAAATCAACACAGAAGTAAATGTAGAATGAATTACCAAAGTACCAAGACCGATCTCTGCTGCTCCTAGCTCGAACAGGGCACAATCCACACGGTGATACTGTTAGTATGTCTCTCTCTTACTAACGAATCCAAACACTAATACGAAGGATACATATTGTTAGCATATGAAGTTTTATCAAATGCATTCAATTAGTTAGTTAATGAGTTTATTAATTGATAGATTTGGTGCCAAAAGTAGTATAAAAGTAGATGTATTTCTGTTTGTTGTAGGTTCTGAAGAAGTCTGTCATAAACAGATGAAAGCGCTCAACCTGTGTTGTTCATTTGCAACTTGCAATTTTGTGTTTGTAGCAGTTGTGCTTTGGTGATTAAAGCTTTTGAAAAATCCTTCGTATTAGTGTTTGGATTCGTTAGTAAGAGAGAGACATACTAACAGTATCACCGTGTGGATTGTGCCCTGTTCGAGCTAGGAGCAGCAGAGATCGGTCTTGGTACTTTGGTAATTCACCAAGAATGATGCCACAATACTGACAAAAAATGTTTGAGTTCAATAATTGGCTTAGCTTCTGGTGTCACCCAGGGGGATCCAGTATCTGCCAGCTTGGGAAGACATGGTCGACAGGCCATGCTGCTTTGCCAGAGTTGGCCTTCACCTGTCTCCTCAAGGCTTTTGGATACTGGCAAAGATGCTTGCCTTCCCCATAGTGCTTTTTTTAGGCAATGTCAAAACAACAAAACGTCTGACATAAAGAAATCCACTAGATACAAACTCAAAGTCATGCTGCTTAATAGTAGGAGCCTACACAGTAAACTGCACTTCCTGGAAGCACTCCTCAGCTTGGAAGATGCTGACATCTGTGCAGTCACTGAGACTTGGTTCAAGGCCATAGAGGGCGCTGTGGCTGTACAAGGCTACAATATTTTTCACATGTTCAGATATCAAAATGAGCATGAAAGAACCGAAAGTGGAGGTGTATCCATTTTCATTAAATCCAAACACACTTCAAGACTGGTAAAACAGTATGGCTGTCTTGAGGTACTCCAGGTCCAGTTAACCATAGGTAAAATACCCTACCACATCGCTAGCTACAGGTCACCCACTATGAACCAGGAGAAGCACACTGGCTACCTGAACTGGCTAGAATCACTCAGTATACAGCCAAACATCATGGTCATAGAAGATTTCAGCTATCCTTCCATGGATTAGACTACTTAACACGAGCACAAACATGATCACTCTGAGGTTCCTGGATTTTGTAAATTCAAATGACATGGAGCAGTTGGTCTGCACCCCCAAAAGACGCTCAAATGTCCTAGATCTAGTGCTCACTAATATGAAGGGGGGGGGTCAATGCACTACCTCCTGTGTATTGCCCTCCATGGTAAGGACAGACCATAAATTAGTCTCATTTGAAGTAAAGATCAGACCTGACACTCCCACCGAAGTAAAAAAAACAAAAAACTGAAAATTTCTACTACTAAGCAATGGTATAAAAAGTTTCAAAGCCTCTGATAACACAGCCAATAATGACACCTATGCAGAAGTGTACACAAATGCCCTATATAGCCACTTAAACAAATGTATTGACTGACAGGACTAAAACCAGGTCCTCCCAAAAAAGCAAGCCACCCTGCTGAACTGTAATTATAAATAAGTTATATAAGAAAAGAAAGAAACTGACATCTAAGAACAAGACGACGCATAGTCAACACAGGAAGAATACCCTCCACAGCTTGAATGATCAAATCAGATATCTTGTAAAGTCCTCTAAGGCTAGTTATGACCCTTATCTGACCACTAATTGCATGCAATGCTCCCTTCTGTATGTATCTCACCAGACTCCTGCAGCAACTGGAGAGATCACAGAGGTTTCTAACCAAGAGAATCCTGGGCCAATAAAACATGACTTTCATGAAAGTCCTGCCACTGTACTCTGTATCATACTAGCCTCTGAGAGGCAACCTGTGCATGGCCTACAGAGCAGTCTCTGACTCAGCACTAATGGATATGCTCCACATCCACAAATCAAATGGGACAAGCGTCAGTTGCTCAAGAGATCTCAGCCTAGCCTGTGACATTAACAAAACATGTTAGAGAGACAGATATATCTTCCAGAGGTTGCCACTCTGCAATAAACTCCCTCTTGACATGAATCAGAGGGGTTTGTATTATTTAATCGAAGATTTGTAACTTTGAATACCGTATGACCGACACCATATGGTCGAAATTAGAAAACTTTGAATACAGGAAAAAAAATCGCCTAAGATGTTAAAGCAGCAGGGCAAACCCCCCTGCACCCTCCACACCCCCAGTTCTTTAAATATACCAACTCCAAGATCGCACAACAGTGCAGTAAAGGGAAGTCTTCCCTTTACCAGATTATAGTGCAATCTTGGAGTTGTTATATTTAAAGAGCGGGGGCATGGGGGGTGCAGGATGGCTTGCCCCCTGCCTACAACCCTTAGTTTAGGGTTTAGTCTTTTCTTTATTTTTTTATTTTTTTTTTTACGAATTCGAAGTTTTCTAACTTCAACCATATGGTATCAGCCATATGGTGTTCAAAGTTAGAAATCTTCATTTAAATGATATAGACCCAAAGCATTGCTCCTCAATGACTCTATTTAAGCACAACCTTGACAATTGGATGGATGACCATAAATTCACCCAGTGGTGGCAACTGTGGCCCTCATGGATAGGAGTAGTAGTTGTTGATCATAAAATTGCTTTGCTAACAATAACCATCTAAATATTGTCAATTAGGGTACATGGGTATTTATAAAACTAGGTTTGTAAAGGCCCTAGGGCCATTAGCCTAGTAACCTCATATGAACCTATGAACATATAAAAGAAATGTATAACTTTAATTATTGTCATATGTTAAATGTAGTTCATCACCTTTCTCAAATATTTTCCATTTTGGGAGGTATTAAGAGGGACAGAGCTAAAATTTGAGTGAAAATTAAGGATGTCCCTAAAAAAAAGGACAGTTGAGAGGTATGAATGGAACATGCAGTCAAGTTTCCCTTTTGGCAAACTTGCTGTGTGAGATTGCACAGACAGCCACAAAGACTACCAGGGGTACAATTACTGTAAAGACTGCAGTAGTAACACATTATAGAATAGTGTACCCCAGGTATTACAGCATTTAAACAAAATTGCTGTAGCTATATGATGAAAGATAGTAGGGGTACCTGCATATATGTATAAGTATTGGATTGTATTACATGCTACCTCTGTATATATATAACATGTGCACCACCCCATGGCAGAATTAGCAATCACACATCCAGCAGTCTGCAGATGGCTTGCAGAAGGTCATGGAAGGGTTGTGCTTCACAATGTATGTAAACATCTTTCAGATGATGATATCATCCATGGTTCTGCATGTTGGCAGAGGGGAATTATGGGATCTTGGATTTGTGGGGCTATGTTAAAGGTTCTCCTGAGTGGGATTCAAATGAAAATAGATTCAAAAGATCATATATTGGCAGCAATATACCACCAACCACAGTAGCACCATCACAGATGTCTGAATTTATACTGTCACAGTGCATTTTATACAGGATTACATCACTGTGTGCTGAGAAGATGATGTTTGGAGAAGGGTCTGATGAAGATGTGGATTCACATCTTGGGCTAAAATTGTCTTTACACTTATATGTGAATGAACATATACATCTTCTGTGAGATTAGAACCACAAACTATCTAGCTTACACAAGCTACAGAACACAGTAGGTAATGCTAGTGCCAACACAGATGTCTGAGTGTAATTCTGTCAGAGTGGACTTTAGAGGGGATTACATCATAATCGTATGTTGATAATAAGAAGTAGACAGGAGTGCATGCCATAACTGTAGTCTCACATGTGGTTTTAAAATTGTCTCTATTCTGACAGTAGAATGAACATAAGCACACACACCAGTTGACTGCAGTGAGATTAAAATCCCTACCTACCTATCTTCAGAACACAGTACTTACTGCTAGCACCAAAGCATAAGTCAGATATTCATACTGTCAGACAATACTTTATAGCAGATAACACCATCAGTGTCTGGTGAGAAGAAGATGTTAAGTGGAGTGCCTCATATGCTCCTCTAAACTGGTCTCCAAAATGACAGCTAACTGAACCAAAAACACACATGTTGACTGCAGTGAGATTAGAACCCCTACCTATTTATCTGCAATATCAAGAGAAGATAATACTTAACACTAGCACCACAATACAAGCCTAACTTTTATACTGTCAGCTGGTTTACTATCCGAATATGGAAATCACTTTGTCCATTTAAGCTTATCATCAAAATACAATGTCAGATTTCAAATCTATTATGTTAATACTGAGAGTGTGATATTCTCTGTTTTAAATATGTAACCGTTGACCTGCATTTGTCATTTAAATATTGGGATTCCAGATTCTGTAAGTTTACTTTTGCTTTTAAAACACTTTGATATCATACATTCGATGTGCGCTTAAATGGACAAATTGATTTCCACATTCTGATAGTAAACCCATCAGACAACACTTTAAAGCAGATGACATCATCAGGGTCTGCTGAGAAGAAGAAGATGGTTAGTAGGAACATCTCACATGATGGTCTAAAATGGTCTCCAGAATGAGATCAACTGAGCACAATCAAGCTGACTGAAGTGAAAGTAGAGCCCCTACCTTCCTATCTAAAGGTCACAGTACTCAATGCAAATATGATGGCATAAATCTGACTTTCATACTGTTAGAGAACACATTGTAGAAGATGACATCATCAGTATCTGGTGAGAAGACGTTAGTAGGAGTGTCTTACATGCTGCTCTAAAATGGTCTCTAGAACTGAACACAAACACACACAAGGTGACTGCAGTGAGATTAGAACTCCTATTGATAGTTCACAGTACTTAACACAAGCACCACAGCACAAGTCTGGCTTTTATACTGTCAGACAACACTTTATAGCAGATGACAGCATCTGTGTCTGGTGAGAAGAAGATGTAAGTAGGAGTGTCTCACATGCTGATCTAAAATGGTCTCCAGAATGTAAGGCTTAACAGAACACACACAGACTGTAGTGAGATTTGAAACCCTATCTACAGGACACAGTACTTAATGCAGGCACCATAGCACAAGTCTACTTTTGTACTGTCTCAGAACACTTTATAGCAGATGACATTATCAAAGTATGTTGGGAAGAAGAAAATGGGAAGGCTGTATGAAATGGCTATGTAATCATGTACGACATTTAAACTTTGTTCTCCATGAGACTTGATTGAAGACAATAGGACAAATGGGCATGGTCTTCTGACTATGCATACACATGCACATACACACACACACACACACACACACACACACACACACACACACACACACTGACAGCAGTGAGATTAGAAATCCTACCTTACTAGTAACAAAACTTAGAGAACACAGTATATATGCAAATGCCATGGCACAAGTCTGACTTTTAGACTGTCACAGAACACTTTATAGCAGATGACATCATCAGCGTATGTTGGGAAGAAGATGTTGAGAGGGCTGTATTAAATGGCTGTATAGTCATGTATGACTTTCAAACTTTGTCATTCAAGAGACTTGAGTGATGACAATAAGACACAGACTCATGCTCTTCTGACTATGGACATACACAGTTACACATACTGGCACACATACACAATTTATCTGTTGTACAATTTGAACCCGTACATATTTTTTCACATCTGCAGAACACAGTAGGTAATATTCATGCCATCACTGAGGTCTGATTTTTTTCCTTGCCTTAGTGGTCTTTATAGAGGATGACATCATCATCATCATTATATGTTAAAAATAACATATACTGTTAAGTGACTGGTGCTCAAAGTGCGGCCTTTGGATTTTCTGTTTGGTATGCAATGTGTAGATATACTTTAAAAGGCAGCTTCTTAACCTATTTGCAATAAGTTGTCATGAATTCACTTTGCAGAAATGAGACATACATGTACCCAAGTTGTGCACATTACACACTTTCAATCTCACACACACGTTTTGTGAACAGCATGAATGCAAGTGTTGATATACATGTTCAAATTGTGATTAATTGATGTTCACAGTAAGACAAGTATAAGACAATCTCAATGTCTAGTATCTGTATAAAGGTTTAACTAAAGTACCAATGCATTTGTGCTCTTATTTCTTTAGTGACGTTGACATTAGACCAATTACTGACATGTCCTATTTTCAACTGCATTGGGGCGGGGCACACTAGTCTGAGTAAATATGCATTCAGTCAATAACAAGTCCCTTCCCTTTGGTTGTGTTTTTAAATGGCTTTTGATGATATGAAGAATAACTGGGCAATAAGAGTAGTAATACATGCCAAACACCTCTTTCCATATTGCTCCTCCAAGAAACTGGTTTGCGCAAATGATGGAAAAGTGTTTACACACGTGAGATTCACATTTAATGAATACAACTTGAACTTGAGAATTAGTTATGTATATGTGCTATGGCTGAAAGAGCTGACATATATGTTCATACTGTAGTTTATATTGGAAATGCTGTGTCATAACTTTTAGAACATTAAAAACTATTGATATTGCCTTCCTCATTTGTGAAGCAATGAGCAAAAGTGGTTCCCTGCTTAAATTGGAAAATAGTCATTTCTTTATTTCCTCCCATTCCATTGTGTAAACACACTAAGTGGTGAAGTGTGCACATTAGCCTTCTCTACAATATTGAGTGTAAAAAATACACCTTCTGCCAAGTATTCCCTCTGGCAGCAGGTTTAAGAACAGTGAGCTCAACTTCAGAGCAGGTATAACACAGGGGTTGAATCCACCTTGTTTAATTATTTTTTACAGATGGTGTCAAGATGACACTACACAGGAAAATATGATAATTCCTGCAAATGTGACAAGCAGTGACTACAGTGAAATATGTTGGTGTCTTCCACAATTTATATGATTGATGCCTACTTTCATACAGTTGTACAACTATTAGCTGTTTTGCAGGGCTCAGTTCAAGACACAATTTAATAGAGTTTTCAGCTTTCTAGAAATGAGAAAGGGTAGTACATGTTTTGAAATTATTATTTCTGACTTAGATATGCTATTTGTTTATGGCCATATATCTTGCAAAATGTGTGATGTATGCTTTGTTACAGTAAGGACAGTTTGCACATGACATTAGAAGATTTCATACATCATCACCTGAACATGTCACTAACAGAATCCTAAAGATGATTTTACAAAATTCCACAGTACATGAACAATGATAAACCTTTGCATTAAGGTAGCATGTTAGTATTATACATCAGCACAGTCAAGTCAGTCTGCAGACACCATCCATCAACTTAATAGATGCACACATGTAAAGAGGAGTTGGATGGATGGAATGAATACAAGGAGAGATGAACTTACACCTAGCAGTATTTATTTTAATGGAACATTAATGCTCATGTTTTTTGTCTGTTTTTATTATTACCGTTACATGCTCGGTAGCATGAATTGAGTGACACAGAGATATAGAATGTTTAGGAGGGGACAACAGGCTTACTATAAGCAGAACACAGTTAGTTAAATATGTGATATCAGTGAGGATGGATGACACTTTAAATACACATTTGTGGCAGTAATCAATATATCTCCATAATAAATCATGATTTTTGAAATTTTTAATATGTCTGTGATGAAATATGTAATACACATATAGCACAGTAAGAAATAATGACAGATGCATCTCGAATCAAACCCTTGAAGCTACTTTGACAAAAAACATCAGTTAAGTGGTTTATGTCAATACTCCAGATAGGAATTTGCATTTTGCAACATTCAGCAACCTAAATAACTGTCACAACAAATGTTTCATACTACTGCTTTTACAATATTTTAACTCTGTGTACGTTTAATGCAGCGAGTTTAAGCAAAATTGTGCAGAGATAAACTAGGGCGGCCGATAGCAAAAACTCACCAGTTTTTGCCATAGGACTTGAAGAGCCATTTACCATTGCTTAGCATTGGTGTGTGATATAAAACTCCGCACAAATGCACAGCACAAAAAATTAAGGCTCTATTAGGTGGCATTTCTGGTATGTGTATAATGTGTTATTCAAGTTTTGACAAGATTAAAAGTGTGAAATGTGGTAGACAGGAAAGTGTTGAAATAAGAGGCAAGCAGAGGGAAAAACGAAGGGAAGCAATATAGGAATTTGCAGGAGGCAATTAGGACAGAACCATACTTATCCACTTAATCAACAGTGTAATATGAACATTGTCCAGAGTGCTTACAGCTGTGGAATGCCTCTTAGTGTGCTTGCATGAAGGAAGGTGAAACACATATTGATATTTCATGTCTGAAAGTAACAATGTTTCTTTTTTTGTTTTCAGCAGTGAACCATGTTTGCTCATTTCAGGTGAGGAAAACACAAATGAAACAGACAAAGGCTAAAATATATAATTTTCATAAAAAATGCTTATGATCATTTATCATTAAAAATAATGTGAGACTCAATCCATCTTATGTGTTGTGTGCCTCAATGTCTTTACAAGGTGTGCTACACACAGTTGGTTCACAGGCGTAATTTATGCTGTCCTTATCATCCAATGTGCTGACTGTCACACAATGGCGATTTAGTGGCATAACACTTCTTAACTGACATTATATTTTAAATATATATATACATTTTACTGTGTTTGTGCTAAACTGCATGCTACACAAATATTAATAAATAAAAAATAGACATTTCAACACATGTTAAAGAATGTTACGCAGCTCTGGATTTGAACTATCATACTAATGAAACTACAAAATACATTTGGAGTGTGTTATCTCTCTTTGTCACAGGCATACCTCTCAACCTGGAATCACCAAAAATCTGGACAAGGCCCATGAAAAATAGGTACAAATTTGTACGCTGATTAACGTAAAATTTGTATACATAATTACATAACCCCACCCACTTCAATGGAATTGTGGGATAACAACTTTCAAATGCAAACTGAAGAACAGACAATCAAAATATGGCACTAGAGTCTTCCTGCAGCAATTCCAATATCCCATCACATGACTATTTCACCCCATTTACCATAAACACTAATGTGTGCATACTGCTTTACTTCTACAATGATTATTTGGATTTCATTTTTACATTTTATAGCACAATGCACAGACATGAATAGGTATCTGTTAAACAAAGCAATACTGTCTCACAATGAAAATAGACTTGGCACTTAAACTCCTCTGCCATTAAAACTCACATTCATTGAAACAGCATTGAAACCCACACCACATCCAAAGAAAATGCATCTGGCCAGTGATGGATATAAATTACCTTTGGGCTTTTTTCAAATCATAGGCCCTTTGCACACCAAACAAGAAACATACATGCATTCTTTGATGTATCTTCCTGACTTTATTAAATTATATTCCTTGTATAATACAGGCAAACCTCATTTGACAGCACAGATTATTACAGCTATAGGTTGGTATCAGTCCTCATTTTGTACTCTTGAAATTGATTTCTCCAACCATTGTTTGCTTCCTGTATGGAATTAGGGCTGTGTTGTAATATTGAATTCCAATACTACTGAATGACAAAATATTGCCAAACAAAATTTTGAGCTGGATTTTGGTCAAAAAGTTGCTAACCAAAAAATGTATTTTTTTTTTTTGCGGTGGGCAAGCCTGCTGCATCCTCCGCTATCCCTACATTTTATATTTACCAACTCTGACATTGATCTATATTGGGAAAATGACAAATACTAGCTTGTCTATTAAAAGCTGGTTCAATGTTTTATGCAGCAATATTTTGTCATTTGAATTTGATGTTATGGTAGTTTGATTTTACAACAGGGACCCCTAACTAAGCCAAATAACCAGTGTTCTTGCATCATCACTGAAAATTAACACTTGTGCTTAGTAAATTTACTAGATAATAGATATATACAAATATTAATACCATTACTGCATGAAGTATTTCTAGTTAATGTAGTAATGTTGACAATGAACGCCTTTTCTGAGGACAGTCCTGATTCAGCCATTATGTCTTGTAAAAATAATGGTAATTATCATGTTGTCTTTAACAAAGGAATTCTTAATGCTCTAATAATCACAAAGTAGAAAAAAATGAAGGATCACATATAGAAACCTTTAATGTGGTATAAAATAGTACATACATTTTTCAATAGTTTGTATTACATTTGCTAGCAAAGTACTCATGTAACCTGCATTTAGTTAGCATGTGGACTGACCTACAAAATCTCATCTTTCAGCAGCTAATGCCCTACTTTGGTCATATGAAATTGTGAAACTCGTGTAATACAAAAGGTTGTTGGTAAGTGATGTGTGTAAGTCTTACGAATAAAGAAGTGTTAGGTTTCTTTAAACGTATTATGTTGACGTTCTGTTCTTTACTTTTTAATCCTGGTCCAGAGTTAAAGTATAAACTGTCTTATGAATGATTTTATACAAGACATTATTTAATATTCACAGTAAAATCATTCACAGGAATAGGAATGTCAGGTATTACAGGTAGTCGGAATTTCTTACACACAAATAAATAGCTGGTAGTCATATTTAAATGTGATTTACTCTGACGGAATTGAATAAACCGCGCGTGCCATATAAGGCATCATATACTGAAACTAGCCTGTCAGTGGAATACAATTTAACAAAATATGTGTGCATAAATTTAACCTTCCAAACATTTCCCTAAGATAAACGTCATATTGTCCTGCTTCTAAGAACATCTGTTTATAAATCTCTTAAGCATGATGTTCCAGTTCATAATATATATGGCATCCTTTTTATGAACACAGTCTCCACATCTGTCATATAATTTTATAAGAGTTTATTAAATTGCTTGTTTTCTCTTTCTCCAGAGGATCAAGAGTGCTTCCTATGTGCAGGTTAAAACTTTAACAATTTATCTTGCACATAGAACAATAAACTTAAACAGTTTCTTCTCACTATCTTGATAACAGTTGCACGCACACACACACACCCTTGAAACAACTCACTCACTCACCAACCAGTCCAGTACCTAAAAGCAAAAAGCAGCTTCAGTGTTGAGTGAGCTTCCAGTTCCAATAATCCATAACATATAGCAAAAGCAGCAACTCTGTGAAAAGGTCTGTTGAGCTTGCAGTTCCACGGCAGTCTGTTTTCTTGCAGTTCCATAACTGCAGTCCGTTGAGCTTAAATAAGTTCCAGTAACATAACGGCAGTCCATTGAGCTTCCTTGAAATGGCTCACTCTGTAGTTCCAACCACAGTATTCAAACAGATGTGCGCTCCCACACATGCCCCTTGAGCTTAATTCTGACAAGCTGATGGAGGTGACATCATCACGCACGTGATGATGTCAGCTCCAAAAGCAGTGAAAATTAAAAAGTATAAAAATAGATGTAAAAAATCGGAAATGAAGGGGTGCCACTTTGGAATCATGGCACCCCATTATTGGGACCCTAAAACTCAGTAAAAACTGAGTAATTCAGGATGGTTGAGAGTTCTGGTCACAGGCACAACTTTGCAGGTGCAAATCCAGTTATGCTCATTCAAGCAGTTCCCATTCCTCTACAGTATTAATAGGACATACACTTGTACCTGTTCAGTTGGTTGTTCATATGTAGCTACCATATTTAGTGCAATGATTGATTACACAACAATTTATAAAAATATTTGCACAAATTCAGCTCTGTTTTTTCTTTGTATTGTGTTAATTCTTCTCTCATCTCTACTGTAATCTCAGACATACAGTCTATAGTGCATTTTGTATTTTTCTCCTTTAACTGTATGATAAAAATACATGACAGTGAAAAACATTTATCAGCACTGGCATGATAGTTTGTCTACTCTTGAATGACAATAATAAATGTGTGCTGTTTGTTTCATTTAAAAGCTTGCTAAAGTTAGCTCTACACTTTGTAAGTGTATCTTCAGTGACACACCCACTACAGGGAAGGTTGTCTAAATTGCTGTTGTATCTTCCCTCTCTCTCACACTGATCATTCACAAGTGCAAATATTTTAGCAATGAACAGTCTTGTACAGCCTGTGCTACATGAAAGTCAAAAGTTTGGTATTCTAATGAGTTTACATCTCATATGCATTTTCACCATGCTCAGAAGCCTATCTACACTATGAAAAGGTAACTGTGTACTGCATCCATGGAACTTGAAGCTGAGGAGACTTGTGTATTTGGACAAAACAGAAGATTTGTATTTATTTGAATGTGATTTCTCTGCTGATAAAGCTTCTAATTTTGCTAAGGTTCATAGCTAGAGCAGTATGTTGTATTATTCAATTGCATTCTAGATTTTGTAACATGTTACAAATTTATATGAGAAAATGGAACTTCTAACTGTATGCACTTCTTACACTTTACTGTTGGCATATGCATTTTGGCAGACATTTACATTTCTCAGATAGTCAGGGTCTAAACTTTTATCACAAGTATTATTTTTAAAATTTGATTTTACAGTACTCCATGTTACTGGTGAAAAATATAATCTACATGTCACAGACACAGGTGTTATGCTTCTTACATGGACCAGGGCCACCTCCAGGGGAGTGGTGGGCATAGTGAGAGGTGACTGGCAATTATAAATTGACTTTTCTATTGTAAATATATACATATTCTGATAAATGTGTGGAAAGCATATATACCAATTTAGTTCTGTCATATTCCTTGGTTTGTACAAACCTTCATTTGTTTGTTAATTTGGGGGTGGGGGATGCCACCTACCATTTCTTTGTTGCAAAAACAAAAGTGTGTTTCAAGTGCTTCTCTGTTGAAAATGTGTAGGCATCCTGATATTTTAGTGGGAAACATAATATATTACTTTAAGTTGTATTCCTTGGTTTGGACAAGCATTGCTTTGTGTGTAAGGGTGAGGTGGGACAGCCAAATAACCTTCACTTTTATATATAATTACTGACATGCTGCAGCATAGACTTCAGGAATTGATGTAGGATCCTGGATGTCGATACTTGTGACAGCCCCAGCATGTCCTCTGTTAGTCTCTAGAAGGTTCTTGTAGCTATACATTCCTTGGTCTCCACAGGTATTGGTTCCCCTTGGTTTGCTTTGTTTTCAGTTGAGGATGACAGAGGTTGCAGAGTTCCTGTAGTGTGTCTCTATCTACCCTGTAGCACTCTAATAATTCTACCTCATGCAGACCACTAAAAGGTAAATGGGGTCTAAATACCCTTCTCCTTCTTGGTCATGGTCTATTAGCAACAGCAGCACCATAGACTTGAGCCCATTGTACATACACATGCAGATAAGCAGCAGCAGCCCTTAACATTCTTTCCATGTAGAGTAATTTCCATGGCTGTTTTCCAATAGGTTTTGGAATTTGAGTCCAATATCTGCACTAAGTATACATGATTGTTTATAACTTATTAAATAGCCCCACCATCTTGGAATGATTAACATACAGTTCAGCTGCTTATGCTGTAATTAGCATGCCACAATGTTTACCATGTTTCCTTGGCTCTACATACCATGTAGAGCCACTTACTGAATACAAAACCATGTGCTACCATGTGTGCATCACAAAACAATGCACACTCAGTTTTAGCAATCCATGTAAGATTTATTGAATCTAGCCCCATAACTCAGTAGAATACTTTCCTTTAGATAACTGAAACCCATTTACATAAATATAATTAGCATATTGTCCATGTACTGAATAATATATGTAGTTAGATACATTATAGTTAAAAGAACACTGAAATACAAGGGACTGGTACACATACTTTTATGGTCTTCACTTCTGGATGTTTTATCAATAATCTAGTAATCTTGGTATTAAACTTGTGCTCTGCAGCTCTGCATTGTCCCAGTCACTGTTGAGGTACTGATAAATCCACACAAGTGTCCTTTATTGTTTATTTTCCACCCTATATTACAATAACTTGGCATCCAGACCTCCCCTGTTCCCTATAGCAAGGATGTTGGTAGAAAACAAAGAACCATTAATAAACTTTTGATTGCAATTCCTTATAAGATCTGTAAAAATACAAAAAAGCAGTATCAAGTTTAAAATAACATTTGAAGTTATAACCTGATCTAGATGTTTAATGTATTACTTATTTCCCCTGCCTAAAATTAACCTTTGTTGCTAATAAATAATTAATTGTTCTGTACGCAAACTGACAACGTACTATAGTGAAATAGGATGTAACTTTATTACAGAATAAAATGGAAAACTAAGTGCCATTTTCTCCGTCATAAACTCAAATGAAACTAAAGCAGTACTATTGCACTATACTAATTCTTCAGCATTTCTTGCATTTTTGCAGTTTTATAAAATTAATGTTAACTGTTGAATTTTTAATACATTTGTAACTACTTTTACTTTGTGACCCTTAGACTATAATTTATACAAACTAATTTCTTCAGTATGCAGTTAACTCCACCCACTGCCTTATATGTTCCTGTTCTTTCAACTCATAGCATTTAGCTCTTTCAGTATTTCTGAATGCTGCAGGAGGCTGGCATCACTGTCTGAAATTTTCCTTGTAGATCAAACATCCAGCTAAACAGTAAAACCTGCTACTGCATAAAAAACTGTCATAAATGATATTTAACTGATCTTTATCATATTGTTTTATAGCAGATAATACAGTCTTCAAGTCAACTCTCTGAGCTGACCTGTAATTTTACAACTTGGTTACAGAAGTCTGTACCTCTGGTGTGCTCTGGTAAGCTACAAATGCATTAAATTATTTTTGTTTGTTTGTTTTTTATCTAGAACATCTTTATTGAATTATCGTGCATGGCATATGCAATCATACATTTATATAAATGAAAAAAAATCATTATTGACATATTTTCAGTTGCAAACATTACACATCATATATAATCAGTCATTGCAAATTGAACATTGTATAGCTCATTCAATTCTTGCCTTCTGTTAAGCCTCATTCTTCCTTCATAAGCCTCATTCTTCCTTCATGCCATTATTCTTCATGCATCTTCCCACAATTCCCATTTTTATATGTAATGTGCTCCTACCCTTTCTAAAGATCCAACTTACAGTTTTTTTTTTATCTCTGTTACTATATTCACTACTTCTAGTATGGTTGGTTTAGACTTTGATTTCCATTTTCTAGTAACTGTTTTTTTTTGGCAGGCACCAGGATTAAGCTAAGCAAGACCTTATTATGTCTAGGCAATTCTGTTTCTATCTCACACCTCAAAAATCATTTTCTTAGTTACACTAATTTGCTTAACCAGTATTTCTGACAGAGTAATCTGCAGGGGATTTTTAAAGTCTGCTAACTCATTACACTTCCAAAACTATGTGCCGGATGAAAAATTCTTTGGAGTCTGCTTGGAATATAAAAACCTATGAGATACTTCCAAGTAAAAATTCTAAATCTTCTAGACTTTGTTGCATATTTGTAAGCAATATATATCCTCCCATTGTTTCTTTGTGATCCACTCTCTATTCTCAATCCTTTGTAACCTTCTCTGATTTCCTATAGCTCGCATGCAATATTTTAAAAGCCCTACTAATTATCCCTTTTTAACAGCAGCTTCTGTTCTAGAAAGCTATGATGGCTTGCCATTGTGACTCCTTCCTATCTTCATAACACAATGCCAAGTTCCCCTGTCTCATATATTCACAACTGAGAACTGGTCTAACTCTTTTAACCTCTGGTTGTATTCCTTTCTTTCTGTCCAATTGCTTTTCTGACACCTTTTCTGCATTTCTTTACACATCCTGATGCCCTTGCTATTATATCACCTTCAGAACTGCAACAGGTTCTCAGATATGTGCCCAATTTCCTCATTTCTTTGCTACTGTAAGGCTATAATTGAGATGAGATTAAATGCCATAATTCCTTTTGCTGCTGCTACTGCTGTCATTGTTCATTGTACTCACACTTTCTTCCACATGGTAAAACTGGTTGCCATCAACACCTATATGAAACAAAAATCTGGACATACTGGAAAATTCTGGACAGTTGAGAGATATTAATCTGCATTTGTCTTAGACATATCCAAGGAAATGGAGAATAGGAGCCAACTATTTGCTGACAGCACAGCAGGTGCAGCAGTTGAGTTGAAGGTCATGTAAAATGTATATGGGTATTTGTATCCAAGCACCATTAGAATTAAACCAGAGACAAATTGAACAAAGCTAAAATAACAGATGAATGCTGGAGGGGGGATCTAGTGAAACATTTGTAAAGGCTGAGTATGTGGTCAGAAATGTGAAAGCTGAGGTTTAATGCAAGCAAGTGCAAAGTCCTAAATTTAGGCCACAACAACTGTGGTATATAATTCATTCCATAGCTTTGCATATTAGACCAGTCAGACTAATGGGTCTGTAGTTTCCAGGGTCAGTTGATGGTCCAACCTTGTGAAGAGGGATAACAATGACAGTCCTCCATTCACATGGTACATAGCCTTTTTGAGGCTATAGTTGAAAAGTGACTCAATTGGTACTGATAGGTCATGTCTCAAGCTATTTAGTAGGCAACCTGAGATATTGTCTGGGCCCACTGAGGCTATATTTTTGGCCTTGGTGAATGTTGCTTTGACCTTCTTCCTGTTAATAGTTGGGGGGAGTTAGGCTAGTAGGGATTTCACTGGGGGAGGTGGATGGGTAGGTGGGTGAGGTGGAGTGGGGTGACTTTATAGCTAAATTTGTCAGCCAGCAGATGTGACATGTAACTTGGTAAAGGTTTTACCATTTACCACTGGTTCAGCACAGTGCTCTTTATTTACCTTGTAGATGATGGTGGTGATCTTTAGCCTGAGAGGCTATATTGACCTCATAATTGGCCTTGTTGCATTTAATTAGTACTCTTGGTTTTCTGTTTAGTTTAATTAGTGAGATATTGTCATCATGAAAGTTTATCTTTCAAATTTTGGCCATACATTTTCCTTTTTACTATATGCCCTGTAAAGGTTAGGATTCCACCAGTGTGGTTTCTTTTTAGAGCATGTTTTGGGCTGTTGGGTACAGTAGCCTCTATGCAGCCATTAACATGGTTGTGCAGGGTTTCTGTGAACAATTCTGCATACCTTGCTGTGAATTCAGGTTTTGGAGGGGCAGTGAATTTTGACAAACTGTCACCTGATACAATGTAGTTTGTTTTAGAATAGTTCCTAACTGTTGAAGGTTTTGCTGGGTTTTCCAAGTTGATTTTTATTTTGAAGGGGACAGCTTTATGATCTGACTTCACCATTGAGGATGTGACATGGGTGGGAGGGAGTGCACTCTCCCATCTTGGTGATTACTATATCCATTATGTTTGAACTTATGGCTGGAGTGTCACTATCTGGTCAAGGGTATTTGTGTTAATAAAGTCCAGAAAATGTGGTGTCTGTAAGTTGGAGGCAGTGCATGTTTCCTAGTCTGTAAAGGGGTAGTTGAGGCCACCCATGAATAATGTATTTGGCTGGATGCTGAGTGCCTCCAACAGGTCTTGGTATGAATTATGGGAGTCTTGGGGCATAGATGGTGACCTATAGCTTAAAAGGATATGATAAGGGACTTTATCTATGGAGATTTCCACATAGATAAACTCAGGGGCATCACCCTGTTTAACCAACATAGAGGTATACTTGTTGCTTATATAAATTGAAACACATCCATCTTTTTTCCCTGTCTGTGCAGCTAATGGTGTAAATGTGAGGAAGGCACTGAAAGCTTGCACTGCAGGAGTACTTTCTGCAGCTTTAAATCATGTCATGGTAGTGGCACAGATGTCTATATTTTCAGAGTGAGGAGAGCTTGTAGGGTGTGGAGCTTCTTGTTAAGGCTCCTAACGTTGACTATAATATCTTTAGATACCTTTGGGTTTTATTTGCTAAGTTAATAATTTTGTCAATTTGACTCAGACATTACTGACACTAGTAGGAGAAATGGGGTAGGTCTAAAGTAAAAACAATTAAATTTACAATAAGAGTATATGAACTACAGTTCTGGGATGCTGTGAGAACCTCATTGGCATCCATCCTATTGAATGAAATTCAAGGGAGATAAGACAAAATAAGCAGATCATATGAAGGATAGATGCACTGGGATGTGCTAGTGGTCAGCTGCATGAGTCAATAAATAAGCAAAAAAGGTCTTCATTACATCACCGTCATTGCATCTTCATTGTCATCTTTATTGCATCTTCATCTTCAAAATCTTCATCACTTCATAATCATGTTCTGCATCCACATCTTCATCTTCAGTAAATTATTTTATCTTCATTTCATCTTCATGCATCTTCATTTTAATCTTCATTTTCTTCATCATCAAATCTTCATCATCTTCATTGACTCTTCATCATTATCAGTTCATTGAATCTTCATCTTTTTCATCAACTTTGAATGCTTCTCTTCACTATCATTGTCATTCTTCATTGCGTCTTCATCGTCATGGCCATCTTTATCATATTTTCAGCTTTATCATTTCCATCATCTTTATTTTTACATCTTCGTTACATCTTGCACATCATCATCATCATCATCATCATCACACGTACATTTTCATAGTCACGTGCATCACAATCTTCGTCATCATCTTTATTATAATCTGCATCATATTTATTGCATTATCACATAACAGTGTCAGTGGTGCAACAGGCAGTATATTCATCTTTGGTGCAAAAGGCTGTTGGTTCTATTCTTACACAGGGCAGATTGATTACTAAAACTGCAATACAATATAAGGGGGGAGTGCTGCACTACTGAGTTTATTGTCCTTTGGATGAGATATTAAACCAAGGTACCATCTGCCTTAGTTAATAGCTGCTCAGGTGAACGTATAAGATCCCAAGGCATCATTTAAAAAGAGTAGATGAACTCCCTTGATGCCATGGCCAAATGTCTGCTAGCAGTATAAATGCAACCTCTGGTCTCCCCTGAAAAGAGGCCTAATGGGACTAACTTGGCTAACAAAGAATAAATAAAAAATAAATTAAAAAAAATCTTCACAGATGAGCAAATTAGTCCAAATGATTTTGGCCAAATACTATTCTGTTTATGGTATGAAATATTCAAATATACCGTACTGTAGGGCTATAATCGAGATGATTTGCATACTCATAGTTTTCTTCCCCGAAACAACCATCTGTGATAGACAATTATTCACATTAGTGGTATGTCTGCATTATTACATTTTAGGGAATATATATGTTATTACTGTAATGGACAATGGGCATTATCCAACAGGGTGCTAACTCATTCACTCCAATGGAGCTCAGGAAGTTTGCACTGTAACTTCCAATGGGTGGAGCCTAAGCCTTTTGACAGAATCAAAGTATGTCATCACATTTCAAACAAATATTCATATTTCTGGAACCACAGGGATTATGAAAGAAATATAAACGGCAAACTCTTCAGCACAAACTATTTTTTATAGCAGTAGCATTCTCTAGGTTCTATGTCTTAAACTAAATTTTATAAGTCACAGTAAACACAGTAACTATTACATTTGTAATATTTTGTAAAATACTTATAATTTCTCAGCAACTACTCAAGTTACACACACTGTCAGCAGTATTTTATTCATCTAGTTGAGAGCTTTCATAAGAGGCTAAGGAGTTCTGTCTGTGTTACTTGGCTGTTGAGATATTTAGAAAAATATGAACATTATATCTATATAAATTAATATCATAAAATCAAAAGTTAATATCTATTTATCTGCACTAGACAGAGTTCAAATATTAATGCAGTTGAGTTTGGTATTGTGTAAGATTTAACATAAAATCTTTTTAAAACATTGTAATAGCATGGTTTTGGGATTATTGATGCAAACATGAACAAGAAATATTTGACAGCTAGAGGTGTCAGTAGGAGTTAACTGCAGATGCACCTGGAGGCATCACTTGGAAGTAATGAGTTAATGTACAGCTATCACCTGGTAAAAAGATCATCACTTTGTAGCAGTGCACTAAGCTGCCAAGAAGCTTGGGCAGATAACAGAAATGTGTGTCTTTTTTTTTGTTTTTTTTTTTTTTGTTTTTTACTCTTGCTACACTCAGCTGTTAGAAAAGAAAATTATTTTTTGGAGTTAAACACTTGGCTAGGCTAGTAAGGACCCCAGGGCCATTAGCCTAGTAACCTCCTATGATCCTTTAACAATGAAAAACTCATTTAGAAAAACTTACTGCAGTAGCACTTACAAAAGCTTACAACTTTACTTTCTCTTCATTAACCATGGCTTGAATTTAGCAAGGTGGGGAAAAAAGCAATGCAGCTCCATGCATGTGTGAGTCTGAATGAGTTAATGAGTGTGCATGTGTGTGAGAGACTGAGAAAAAGAGATATTGAATATGTGAGAGAGAAAGAGAGGATATCTCTTAAGTGAGATGCTTTCTATCAGGATGTATTCTCTAAACAAGAAGTATGAAACTCTAATGTTTTGTATTTTTGACTGATTGTAATCTTCAGAGGTTTACCAGAAAATCATACATTGTACAAGGGCTCCAGTAAAAATGTGAAGCAAAACCAAGGGCATTTCTATAATATGAGAGGCATGAAGTGTGTGCAGTAATTTGCACTGTTTAATTGTTTTTTTTTTTTTTTTGTCATTTATTTGATCACAATGAGACATCTGAGGTGTACTCATTTAAGGAAGTGGATGCAATTGCTGGGCACATTTAGTTGTGTGTGTGTGTGTGTGTGTGTGTGTGTGTGTGTGTGTGTGTGTGTGTGTGTGTGTGTGTGTGTGTGTGTGTGTGTGTGTTATGTCTGTGTTTGGATATTAAATACTTACATAGCTTGCATTTTGGATGTAAAATACTGCCTCTAACAGCAGTGACATATCTTACAGCAACTTTGAAACATTACCCAACTTTGAAACATAAGTCCAAAATATAAGGAAAATATATATATGTTAAGAGTAAAAAATATGAAACAATGCAACAGAAAGCATTCTTGCACGGTCCATTACTTCCCCTATAATGCCCACTCTGTCAGGTTGTATTGCTTCTATATTGCAAGCAAGAAACATACTAGGAATTATCAAGTCCCATTTTGCTTTTGTTACCTTTTATTTGACTACAGCTACATACAGTTATTTGTTCATTTATTGTCAGATTAAGCTGTTGAATGAGTGAGTGATGGTGCTACACTCTGTGTTGTTTTATATGTTGAAATCTTCTACAGACTGTGGAAAATACACTTACTCACCAAAAACTGTTTCTTCATATAACTTATTTGTAAGAAGGCAAGACCAGATAACACATCGTCAGAAAGTAATTGGATAACTACTCAGGAAATCATAAATATGAAACATAATAGTAAGTGTTTACCCAGACAGACACTTTTGTCCATAAATGCCTGCCTAGGAGTTAGTAGCTATGGCGGGCAATAGATTAAAGGTGGGGTAGTTTCATATGAGCCAGTCAGTATTCAGAAGGGAGAGGAGGCAGTTAGGATGGAAAACTAAGTTAGATGGGGTTAGAGTAAGACTAGGGAAGGGAGGGGAGAGTGTTAAGGACAGTGGTTTCAGCTTCAGCCTTTTTGGCAGAGTCACTTGTGTCAGCCAGCCCACTTGTCCAACCACCCTCCCATCTGTTTTGTAGGATTTATTTCAAGTTGTTTGAGTTGAGCGATTTATAGTAGAGAGTAAGCTTACCACCTATTTCCTGTCATTTTCAAGTAATTCAGTGTTAGGAGTATATTAAATAAAAGTGAGCAGTCCCTGATTCTGCTGTGACAAGGGTGAGTGGTTTATGAACACTGCCATCACATATGTTTGAATTTTCATTGGCAGTTTATTACATCTCTGTTGCTATGTTTGAATAAAGGATGACTGTTGAACTTTTTGTCTGGTAAATAAATTGACATAGCAGTTTTAGTGGGGTCACTGTTTTCAGTTGGATATTCATGCACAAATATAGTTCAACTGACATAAGTAAGGTAAAAGGTAACTATCTAAGAATCAGAAAGCTCACATTACATGGAGAGAGTACAGTTACAGCAAAAATTCATTCTATGAAATGCCATTGCACACAATTTTTTAGTCCAAGTGCACATCTATTATTTCTTACATTCCCATTCAGTTTGCCAACAATTACTTTTTATGACTGCAATTTATGGCAGGACATTAAACAAAAATATGTAATAGATCAGAAAAATATAGTTTGCTGCATATACAGGAGCCCACCTAAATCTCAGTATATGAAATACATTCTAATGGCTGCCTGTTTATTCACTGAGGTATTATTTGATCTGCTTGTCTGTAAATGCTTTTAATATGGCAGCTAATGATTGGCAGTAGATTTTTACTAAATGCTGAGGTGCCAGCTCGATGCCCAACCTTCAATGAAGGCATGCCCATTTACGCACGCATGTCTTTCGAACGCTACCCAACCTCGGGGAGGACATGCAGACTCCACACAGAAGGCACTCCCAAGCCAAGCCAAGAATCGAACGGGAGAACCTCTTGCTATGAGGTAACAATGCTACTGCCGTACCACCGCAGCAAAACTGACTCATACAAGTTGTTGTGTCTTTCAGCTTTTCCCGGTTAGGGGTCGCCACAGCGGAACTCCGGTCCGCTAATGATTGGCAGTAGATTTTTACGTGCCGAGTTGCCAGCCCTGATGCACAACCTTCAACAAAGCTACGCCCATTCACACATGTCTCCACACAGAAGACGTTTTAGCTGAGAATCGAACAAGACAACGTCTTACTGTGAGGCGACAACGCTACTGCAGCACCACCACCGCAGTAAAACTGACTCATACAAGTAATAGGCATAAACGTCAGCTTTTCCCCTTTTTCTTGTATTGTTGATTGTCATTATGCCCTTCATAACACTGATCAGTCTTTAACAGACTGAAGTAAACAACCGTCCATCAGTCCTTCTTTAGTTCCTTCTTCCCTTGATTTCCTCTTCTGTGACATTGATACATGCCAAGCACCCTGCTGTGGGATAGTAATTTTCTTTCACATGTTTTTGTTATTTATTCCACTTAACCTGTCCCTTAGCTTACCTTGCAAAGTATTTTGTAACAGTTGTGCATTAAACACCAAAGTGAATGCCCTTAGTCCCACTCATGCCCACAGTATTCTGGATTTTAATTAGTGGAAGGCTGGGTTAGCCTCCAGATCCATTGCGGTTTTTAGCATTTAAAGCAACTTAATCCCCAATTCAATGTTCTTGTATAGAATGCATAAACTTCATTTGTTTTACCCATTTACAACTAACCCCTTTAAATGATGGACCTGACCCTTTTAAGGGACAGGGCTGTTAATAAAAACTGCTAAGTACGTTGTTACATTCCCAGATTCCCACTATAGCAAAAAGAATATAACTCAGTCTGGCCACACTACAAGTTTGTAAAATCAGTGCGAAAGTTGCAGTGAATGATACCACAATGCAGAAATTCAGCTACATTATTTGAAATTAGAAAAATACTAATATGGTTTGTGCTTATTTTCTTCGATCTACATTCTAAAGTAAGAAGTATTTCCAGCAGTCACAATTATCATGTCATTACTTGACAGAGAAATAAACAAGTGTAACATGAAAGCAAATTATGTACGTATGAAAGGCTCCTAAGAAGACTCAATTTACGATAATTTAACCATGCTTCAGTTCATTTCTATCCCCTGTGGTGAGTAACACTTATTAATTTGTTGTTCGTTCTTCACAAAGGCATACATCTCTGCTGTAACTCAAACCTGCTGAGATAAACTAGTGGCAATTTTAAAGGTACAGTCATAGTATGAATGACTGCTTTATTCCATTGCCATTACTGTTTATTAAATGCAGGCCATCGCCTAAATAATATTCATGGAAAATAAATATAACTTATCCCCAATCTACCATGGGATAAGCTCATTTGTAGGTTATATTAATTGACAATATAATAATACGAGTAAGTCACTGATATAGCTTGGTTATAGGCATTTGCTTTTTAACAGCTATATAGTTGAAAGTATCCCATTCTTGCACTTTTTTCAGCTATATCAAATTTAGTTTTCAGAACAATACACTTACACATATTTATTTAATTAGCATATTTATTTACATTGCTGAGAACTAGGTAAAATTCCATTTGTCCATTAGTATACCATTTTGTAGCAGGGAACACCAGGATAAAGATTCTAAGAATAATAAAAAAAATACATATTAATTCATACATTGGAATGTGACACCCCATTAATAAGTTGTCCATTCTACACCATTTAAGAGAATTTATTTACAGGTATTCATTCCAAATAAATTGGGCGGCTGCGGTGGTGCAGTGGTTAGCGTTGCCACCTCACAGCAAGAGGTCCTCCGGTTCAATCCTTGGCTGTGGTGCCTTCTGTGCGGAGTCTGCATGTCCTCCCTGTGGTCGCGTGGGTTTCCTCCAGGTGCTCTGGTTTCCTCCCACATCCCAAAGACATGCTATAGGTGGAATGGACACTCTAAATTGGCCTTAGGTGTGAGTGTGTGCATGTGTGCCTTCTGTGGAAGGTTGGGTGCTGGGCTGGCAACTCGACACTGTAAAACTCCACTACCAATCATGAGCAGACAGTAATCCACTGTGGTGACCAAAAAAGCCAGAAGAAGAAGATTCATTCCAAATAAATACTTTGTGGATATTCATCCACAGGTACAAATACTTGTAAAAGTATTCCACCTACCAAGGGATAGTAACTTGTCATCAGCTGTAAAGATATGTCAGTGTTGACTCAATGGTAATATTACCAAGCATGTTACGTCTAGGTGCAAACTGTTAACAAGTGAGAACTGGACAATGAAAACTCCAGGCTAGATGAGAGATTATTCCATATTGTAGAGGCATTAGACCTAAATGTTTCTTATCCATAAGTGCTGGAGGTGCTAAATATTTCAAGCAGATTATTTTCCTCACATGGAAAGCATTGGTGAGGAAATATTTTAAGATCTTGCTTACAGGTATAAAAGTCAGTATGTGTCAGTTTTGCACATATTGTTAATGCTATAGATTGTTAATAAAGTTCATTCTGTGGGCTTGTTGAATTGGTAATAATTCCCTGGCAGTGTGCGTATTGGCAGACATCTTACTAGTTTCAGCAGTTTGCCAGGAAAAACCATATCAGTGCACTTGTCTGACCCTTCATAGCCCCAACACTGTGTCCTCCAACAGTATCCACCATAGAGACAAATTGTGAATTGAGCAAGTAGTGTCTAGCCCAGACAATAGGAGCAACAAAGGACAGGACAATAACAGACAGCTAACTAAGCAGTATCTTACTTACCACAAGACTAACGGGGAAAGGAAATTACATGTAGAACACATTACAGCAAAAGAATGTCTTAGAGATGAACTCTGTATGGATACTGCTGCACTGAAGGGCGACAACAGAGAAAAGCATGCACAGTGCAAGGCGATAGAGTCATAACTTGGGTTAGAGTATTATATGTCCCTGTCAGTGGACAAAATATATATCTGCAGAACATATAGTACATGTCAGCCAGCATAAATGGGACAGTAGTTTTAGAGGCAGTAAACAGAGGTGGGAATGGGGAAAGACCGTTGAAGAAACCTATCGATTCAATGATAATCAGTGCTAAATTCGCATGCATCTTTGTGCAGTACAGTAAAAGGTGATGATGCTACTGGTGCCGGTTTACATGTTAGCAAACTATATCCATCTCCTTGGTCCCTATAACTAAGTAGTCTGGAGTATATCTGACCGCAGAAGCTTCCTGATATGGTTCAGTTTCAGTAGACAAGCAATATAGTTGAACCCCACATATCAAAGTTTAATGGTCATTAATAGATTACACACACCTGTTCAAGTTATTATACTTTAAACTTCAGTGGGTAATAACAAGGATGGTGTGTGAAAATTATGAGTAAAGCATGTCTGAAGAACCACGCAGGCTCATGAGTTAACCACAATTTACTGAGGCATAGTTGTTTAAAATATGCACATTATCCAAAGGAGCATGTTATAGATCCCTGATTTTAATAGGGAGGAAATTGTTGGTAGGATATACAAACTGTGCACTGAATTTGCTAATAAAGAATTCTAAATGAGCAGTAAATCACAGTAGAAAATATTATTAAAGAACACAAACATACATTTTATATTTGTATGCATGCCCAAAATGAAGGCATTATATGAAAGTTCTGCTGCAGAGACCACCTATTGGGTAATTACGATAAGATATGAACTTGTATAATTTTATTCTCTAATTTACAAAAAATATTATCTTTCTTCAGTCATTGTGAATTACTGCATCGGGATTCTCATTTACAGTGTTTTAAATATTGACACTTTGAAGTACTGGGTATGCTGCTTGAATTTAATATTTTAAATTTTGAGAACCACTTAGATTTTCATGATATCCATACTTAGTGGATACAAAGTTTTAGAAAAAGGTTGCATAAAAAAATCTGTCAGAGAGCAATACTACAGCTAGGCAGGAAAAAAGGCAACAATTAGACATACCGTAAGGATGGAACAAAGATGTATACCAGTTAATTTCATGTTTAAGCATCTCTGTGATGGAGGTGGACTTAAAACACAGTGGATATATTAGAAGCAATAAGAAAGGCTCCAACCACCTTAAGTGATGCATGCCAAGCAGTGCCACCTGAAAAGGTGATAATTCTGCTACATACTTTGTTTTATGAATGTGAGGCCACAGTGGTGCAGCGGTTAGAGTTGTTGCCTCACAGCAAGAGGTTCTCCTGTTCGGTTCTCGGCTGGAACGCCCTCTGTGTGGAGTCTGTATGTCCTCCCCACGGTCAAGTGACATTTAAAGACATGCAGGTAGGTGTGTGTATGAATAGGTGTGCCTTCTTTGAAGGTTGGGCTGGCAACTTGGCACCGTAAAAATCCACTACCAATCATTAGCAGACCAGAGTTCAGCTGTGGTGACCCCTAACCAGGAAAAGCTGAAAGACATTCCTTTTACTTTGTTTTATGAATAGTAATGAAGCTTCATGTATTGCAGTGAAAAAACAAAAAAACAAAAGTAATAGTGTTAGCTGCTTTCTTACTTGATTACAATCAGTTTCTGAATAGAATAGTACTCCAATAAAAGAAATAAATTCCAAAATTGTGCTGCAGGAAAAAAATGATATTGACTTGGAACGCTCAACTGTCCTATTACACTGGCCTTAACATACTCTATTGTTGTATTCATTCAGTCATGCCATGCAAAATACAGTATCTGAAGGCTGCATTAACCATACAAGATACAATATTTTGTATCAAGAGAAAAATGCTGATTAAATTAAAAAACTGCTACAGTACCCCAGTCAATGAAAATGACAGCTGCTTGGAATATCGTCACAGCTCCATGGTGCTGGTTTTGGCATGGTTAAATGTAGTATTCATTCATCCATGCAAAAATAATGTCTAGCTGATTTATTAATTCATCCATGCAAAATAGAATGTGCAGATGATTTATTAATTCAAAAACACAAAGGCACACCATTGAAAGCAATGCATGTTTCTGTTTTTTTTCCAAGAGCACAGTGTTGAGTAAAGTAAAAATCAAACATAGCACTCCTATGCCATCATATTTAATGAGTGTGCAATACCTTATCAATTTTGTAATGTTGATCTTTGTCAAGTTTAATTCTGAATTCATTCAGCAATGCAAATAACAGTAGCTGGAGGCTGCATTAATCTAACCAAACAAATGTGCATTAAATAATGGAATTTAAGCGTTTTCCAGAGACATAGACAGCATGCCCTTTCACTCTGATTGTTTTGATTTTGAACCTTTACAACCAGTTCACTATGATTATCTGTAAACATCTGTCTATGAATAGTTGAGTGCTATATTCATTCAGCCCTACAATTTACAGCATCAGCAACCAGTAAAATGCACCCCCATGTTGATGAGAAAGCAACGCACAACATTATGATCTTGAGACATTCATAAGTGCTGCTTCTTGAAATCTGGAAATGAAAACTAAGAGGAAAATTTCAATTAATTTATTATTATTACATCTATTATTTTGTGCAGTGTTTGCAAGGGGATTTTCCAGTAGTATAGACTACCTTACATTATGAAGATCCATTAGTTCTACTGTACAAATACACTTGTAGAAAAATATTGTCACCAGGAACCAGTAAACAGTATTATGATCTTGTTTATTCATAGGTTCATAGGTGGGTACTAGGTTATCGGCCCAAGGGCCAAAAACAACAAAAATTAGTCTTAAAAAAGACTAAAAACCAGAAGAAACAACACGAATTCCCCACAAATCAGTTTAATGTAGAAATCAGTCTTAGCGCCTCGGCCACAACAGCCTTCCAAGAGTACCAAGGGCCTAAGTAAGCCTAGCCAGCAAGGTTCCCTGGCTTACACCACCCAAGAAAGTTAATTTCCTGTGTCCCTGTCGAGCAGAGCCACAGAAGTGATCCCCGGGGTGTATTTCGTATTTCCCATCCACTCATCAAGATTTTTCTTGAAGAGTGCTAATGAGGAACTTTGCTTGGCATAGATGGGTAGCTTGTTCCAGAGTATAGAAAGTCTCTAGGACAGGAATCTATCCCTCCAGCATGTCCTGTTTATTGTGGAGGCAATGTTTCGGTGCCTATAGTGTGTAGCTTAGAGGAATTGGAATTTCTTAAGGTGTAGCATGTCCAACAGCTCTGGGTTTAACATAGCTTTATATGTCAGGCAGAGATCTCCTCAGAGTAGGCAATATGCTACAGAGAAAAACTGGAGTTTTTTGAGATGGTCAGTGTAGGGAATCTGTTTGAGGCCAGTAATCCTCTTTGTGAGGTACTTCTGTGGCCTTGCCAACTGCTGCAGATGTCTTGTGAGGTACATTCCAAAAGGGGCGTTGTACTCTATAATGGGTCTAATGAGTGCCCAGTAGAGAGGAACAATGACCTCTTTTTTCCTGGATGAGAACCCTTTTCTGATGAGGTGTGCCACATAGAAGGATTTCCTGACTACTGTGGTGATGTGATTATCAAAGGAGAGGCTGCTTTCCACCTGAGCCCCAAGGTCTCTTATCACACATTTGGCATTAAGTAGACTGCCGTTTATGTGGTAGTTCATGGGTACAGAGTTTTTACAATGGGGATGACAAAGCACTTTTTGGCATTGAGCTTGAGGCCATGCCTCTGACACCAGACATCTGTCTCATTGAGGCCCTTCTGTAGGATGTCCACATCATTTGGGGACTCGACTATGGCTCCTAGTTTGCAGTCATCTGTGAACTTTGTTAGCCAGAGGCCTTCTGTGTTAGCTGTACTTCAGAGAAGTAGATATCAAACAGGAGAGGTCCCAGAACTGAACCCAGTGGTACTCCATTTGTCACTGGTTTGAAGTCAGATTTGGAGTCTGCAACTTTTCCAGTGTGAGTTCTGTCAGTGAGCCACTTGGCAACCCATCTTGTGACATAGGGATTTATACTTAGTTTAGTGAGTTTAGCTATAATTCAAGAATGGAGGATGGTGTCGAAAGCCTTGGCGAGGTCAAGATAGGCTGTGTGAACCACCTTACCCTCGTCTACGGCTTTGGAGACTTCCTCAAAGAAGTCGATCAGGTTCAGAAGGCATGATCTGCTTTTCACAAACCTGAACTGGTTGGGGTCCAGAGTTTGGAGGTTACCAATGTCTTTGTTTATGAGGTCCATGATGATACGTTCCATGGCCTTGCAGACCAGGCTCGTCAGGCTAATAGGGCAATAGTTCCCAGGATCAGTGATGGTTCCCCCTTTGTGGAGTGGGATAACTGTTGCTGTGTGCCATTCAGTGGGGGCAAAGCCTGATGTGAGACTATGATTGAACATGGTGCTTAGGTGGGGAGCTAGTTCGTTCTGAAGTTTGTATAAAACACAGCCTGGGATGTTGTCCAGTCCCATGGATGCTGTGTTTTTGGTTTTAGAGAGTGCAGGTTTTACCTGTATAAATGTGATTACAGGGACTCTGCATTCTTCCTGTATAAATATAGGCCCTTTAGGGGGTGAGAAGGGTGTAAAGTTAGCACTGAACCTATTTCCCAGGATGTTGGCAATATCAGTTGTTTCTGTAATTTTCATGCCTTTGTGCTGTAACTCAGAGCAGATCTGGGTATTGCCATTGAGATTCTTGTCATAGCTATAGAATGCTTAGAATGCTTTGTGGTTGCCCTTAGAATCAGTGGCAATTTTTTTTTCATAGCTAGCTTTGGAGGATCTTATAAGGGATCGCAGCTTCTTACTGAGGCTGACCAGGCAGCTCCTCCACTCATGGGATTTTACTTTCTTTTGCAACAGTTTCTTCCTTCTGTTGTAGAGTTTGTTTATGGCAGGGGACCACCAGATTGGGGTCCTTGTTTTGGAGGATAGCATCTTGGCTCTGTTTGGGATAGCACAATCCATGCACTTGTGTATGTGCTTAGCATTTGTGTAGGATTCAGCAGTCATAGCTGTATTGTCAATCTGCATGGCTGTCATGAAGTTCACCACTTCAGTCTTAAGAAGCATGAAGTTGGCTTTGGAGAAATTTTTTTACCATGGTTTCCTTAATGGTGGGTGGGGGCGGGATGCAAATATCTAGGGTGATTAGCTTGTGGTCAGATCTGACCAACAAGGAGTTGATTTCATGTGTGGAACACCAGTCACTTATGTTGGTAATGACTAGGTCTAGGATATTGTTGCCCCTGGGGGTGTGTGGATAAGTTGATCCAGGGCATTACAATTTATGAATTCCAGATAGCGTTGAGCAGAGGAGTTGGTACATGAGTAGTTTTCCCTGTTAATGGTGGGGTAGTTGAAATCACCCATTATTAGGGTGTTTGATTGAACCCTAATATTTTCCAGTATATCAAGAAAAGAGGAGTGGGAATCCTGGAGCATGGTGGGGGATCTGTAGCAAGCTACAATCTGGATTGCAGTTTTGCCCAGAGTAAGTTGCACTTGGATAACCTTGGATGCATTATGCTGTACAACTAGCCTGGAGGTGTGGATATCCTTAATGAATATTGACACACCTCCACCTTTGGTGTTCTGTTCCATTTTAAATGGCCAAAAAGTGTGGTATGAGTTATAGCCTGGTAATGTAGGGGTGCTCTCTAGAGCCTTGAACTAGGTCTTAGTCACTGCGCAGATGTAGATGTTTTCCATTTTAAGGAGTGCTTTGAGTGACTGCATTTTGCGATTTAGACTCCTTGCAGTGAGTAGCATTACCTTCAGTTTTTGCTTGCCTGTTCCTGTTACGGTGATGAATTTGTCATTTGAACCTTGCCTAAAAAAGGCACTATAGGGGTGTCAAGAGCTTAGCCAGTATCTGGAATCCCAGGGGCAACTGGTGCAGGCCATCTCTGGCAAAGCATCATGGTCTGTCGACCTTGTCGTCCCAGGCAGACAGATACTGGATCCCCTTAGAATGACACCAGAAGCTTAGCCAATTGTTGAAGTCAGTCATTTTGTCCTTGTACTGCAGTATCATTCTGGTTGATAGCAGGATGTTACTCAGGGCTAGGGTCATACCTGCCTGGACTACAAGATCGGAGAGCTCTTCCATGTCCCTTTTCATGTAGTCCAGGGAGGTATGTTTCAGGTCCTTCACACCAACATGGACAATAACAGAGTCATATTTGTACTTGTTGTGGAGTGACCTGAGTGCGTGGGTTATGTGGTGGATCCTGGCACCCGACAGACAGCTGACAGTAACCTTCTCCTTGTTTAGCCTGGTGTGTGGGACATCAGTGTGACTGACTATAGAGTCACCTATGACTGGTGTGTTGGGTACGTTGGTTTGCCTTATGAATAAGTAAGTAGAATGATAAGTAATGTAGGGCTGCTCGACTCCATATATACTGAAATTATTTGGCATAATTGTCACTTTAAGAGTTCTGTTAACATTGTCATTTTAAGAATGAATTTATCCCACAATGTATTGCATTTAGTGCCTAGTGTATCAGTGTGTTTATGATGCATGAACTGCTGACACTTTTCTTACTGAACTGCCTTTTCTTAGAGGATAAATATTCATTTTGTCAAAATGGTGATGTTTTTTCATGATAATGGCACCACTTCTCAATGATACTGGGTATCCGCAACTGTGCATAGTGACAGTAAAGTGTCATAAACTGAAAGTGATGTGGACTGGCAGCTTAATCATACCCATTAGGACACCAGGAGTTGGGAACATGAATGACAAGGTACTAATCCAGAAGACATTTATGAGTGTCTATAATGATCTTTGTCATTCTAGACCAGTGTACAGTGGAGGAAGGAAGAGTTACCCCCATCTCTTTTTGGTCTGCCAGTTATCAGTACTGAAGAACTGCATGATATAAAATCCCCAATGATAAGATGAGCTACTGGTGCCCCTTAGGAGCCTGAGAAGGAAGAAATCACCTGGTGAGGATGGGTTGCCTATTGTTTATTCATCAGCATTTACTTAACACCTTGGTGGGTGCATATGCATAAAGAGGATATTCAATTAAGTTGTCTCCCTCACATTTCCAAAATTGCTACATTACCAGTCCTTTTGACAAAAGGATCAACAGTAATAATCCAAAGAGTCTTTGCCCACTTTCCCCCAGTCAATACAGATGCTAACACTTTAGTTGCAGTGATGGGTGATAGGTTGGTCAAGGAGTTGCACAGTCTCATACCTCTAGGCTGGTCTGCAAAAGAGGACAGAAAACTGTTGGAAGCTTGAAAACAAAGCATTTAGACAAATATTTGCACCCAGGGAAGTACATTTAAAGTACATTTAAATACTACACTTATTTTACCATTTAAATCAGTGTTATGTGTTGTGTTTGCTCTTTATCTGACATTAAAGCTATTGATGTAAGGCATGTTTCTAGTGTGGCATGCTGGGCCTGTGTTCTGAGTGCACCCTCATTTTATTGCACTTGTTCATAGGTTCATAGGTTCATAGGTAGGTACTAGGCTATCAGCCCTGGGGCCTATACAAGCCCAGCCAAAAAGGTACCCTGGCTTTTGCCACCCAAGAAAATTATTTTCCTGTGCCACTGTCGAGCAGAGCCACAGAGGTGATCCCTGGGGTGAATTTCCTATTTCCCATCCAATCATCAAGATTTTTCTTGAAGAGTGCTAATGAGGAGCATTGTTTGATATAGATAGGTAGTTTATTCCAGAGTATGGGAAGTCTCTGGGACAGGAATCTATCCCTCCGGCATGTTCTGTTTATTGTGGTGACAAGGTTTAGGTCCCTAGAGCATGTAGCTCAGAGGGATTAGGATTTCTATAAGTGGAGCATGTCTAACAGCTCTGGGTTTGACATAGCTTTGTATGTTAGGCAGAGATCACCTCTGAGTAGGCGATATGCGACGGAGTAAAGCTGGAGTTTTTTGAGACGGTCTGCGTAGGGCATCTGTTTGAGGCCGGTAATCCTCTTTGTGAGGTATTTCTGCGGCCTTTCCAGTTGTTGTAGATGTCTTGTGAGGTATATACCAAAAGGGGCGTTGTACTCTATAATGGGTCTAATGAGTGATGAGTAGAGGGGAACAATGACCTCTTTTTTTCTGGATGAGAAACCTTTTGTGATGAGGTGTGCCACATAGAAGGATTTCCTGACTACTGTGGCGATGTGATTATCAAAGGAGAGACTACTGTCCACCTGTGTCCCAAGGTCTCTTATCACACTTTCGGTGTTAAGTATACTACCGCCTATGTTGTAGTTCATGGGTACAGAGTTTTTACCAAAGGGGATGACAATGCACTTTTAGCATTGAGCTTGAGGCTATGGCTTTGACACCAGGCATCTGTCTCAGTGAGGCCCTTTTGTAGGATGTCCACATCATTAGGAGTTTTGATTATGGCTCCTAGTTTGCAGTCATCTGCAAACTCCATTAGCCAAAGACCTTCTGTGTTAGCCTGTACTTCAGAGAAGTAGATACCAAACAGGAGAGGACCCAGGACTGAACCCTGTGGTACTCCACTTGTCACTGGTCTGAAGTCGGATTTGGAGTCTGCTACTTTCACAGTGTGGGTTCTGTCAGTGAGCCAGTTGGCAACCCATCTTGTGACATAGGGATTTATACCTAGTTTAGTGAGTTTATCTATAATTCCAGAGTGGGGGATGGTGTCGAAAGCCTTGGCAAGATCTAGATAGGCTGTGTGAACCACCTTACCTTTGTCTACGGCTTTGGTGACTGCTTCAAAGAAGTCTATCAGGTTTAGGAGACATAATCTGCCTTTTACAAACCCAAACTGGGTGGGATCCAGAGTTTGGAGATTACCAATGTCTTTGTTTATGAGTTCCATGATGATTATGTTCCATGGCCTTGCAGACCAGGCTCGTCAAGCTAATGGGGCTGTAGTTCCCGGGGTCCGTGGTGGATCCCCTCCTTGTGGAGTGGGATAACCATTGTTGTGCACCATTCAGCAGGCCCAGAGCCTGAGGTGAGGCTATGATTGAACATGGTACTTAGGTGGGGTGCCAGTTCATTCTGTAGTTCATGTAGAACGCAGCCTGGGATGTTGTCTGGTCCCATGGATGCTGTGTTCTTGGCTTTGGAGAGTGTGGTTTTTACCTGTGCAGCTGTGATTACAGGAACTTTGCATTCTTCCGATATAGAGATGGGCTCTTTAGGGGGTGAGAGGGGGTAAAGTTAGCACTGAACCTCTCTGCCAGGATGTTGGCAATATCAGTTGGGTCTGTATATTTAGTGCCATTGTGCTGTAACTCAGAGCAGATCTAAGTGTTGCCATTGAGATTCTTGACATAGCTGTAGAATGCTTTGTGGTTGTCTTTAGAATCAGTGGTGATTTTGTTTTCATAACTAGCTTTGGAGGATTTTATCAGGGATCGCAGCTTCTTACTGAGGCTGACCAGGGAGCTCCTCCACTCGTGGGATTTTACTCTCTTTTGCAAGAGTTTCTTCCTTCTGTTGTACAGTTTGTTTATGGCAGGGGACCACCAGATTGGCTTCCTTTTTTTGGAGGATAACGTCTTGGCTCTGTTTGGGATAGCATGATCCATGCACTCATGCAAGTGCTTATAAAGTGCAATTGTGTAGGATTCAGTAGTCGTAACTGTATTGTCCATCTGCATGGGTGTCATGCAGTTCACCACTTCAGTCTTAAGAAGCATGAAGTTGGCTTTAGATAATTTTTTTACCATGGTTTCCTTAATGGGGGGTGGAGGCAGGATGTGGATATCCAGGGTAATTAGCTTATGGTCAGATCGGACCAATGAGGCGTTGACTTCAGGTGTGGGACACCGGTCACTCATATTGGTAATGATTAGATCTAGGATCTTGTTGCCCCTGGTGGGGGTGTGGATAAGTTGATCCAGGGCATTGGAGTTTATGAATTCCAGAAAGCATTGAGCAAAGGAGTTGGTACATGAGTAATTTTCCCAGTTAATGGTGGGGTAGTTGAAATCGCCCATTATTAGGGCATTTGGTTGAACCCTAATATTTTCCAGTACATCAAGAAAAGAGGAGTGGGAATCCTGGGGCATGGTGGGTGATCTGTAGCAAGCTACAATTTGGATTGCAGTTTTGCCCAGAATTAGTTGCACTTGGATAACCTCGGCTGCATTATGCTGAGCAACTAGCCTGGTGGTGTGGATATCCTTAATGAATATGGACACACCTCCGCCTTTGGTGTTCCGGTCCAGGTTACATGGCCGAAAAGTGTGGTATGAGTTATAGCCTGGTAGTGCAGGGTGCTCTCTGGAGCCTTGAACCAGGTCTCAGTCACTGCACAGATATCGATGTTCTCCATTTTAAGGAGTGCCTCGAGTGAGTGCATTTTGAGATTTAGACTTCTAGCATTGAGTAGCATCACCCTCAGTTTTTGCTTGCCTGTTCCTGTTACGGTTGTGAATTTGTCATTTGAACCTTGCCTAAAAAGGCACTATAGGAGTGGCAAGAACCTTAGCCAGTATCCAGAATCCCAGGGGTGACAGGTGCAGGCCATCTCTGGCAAAGCATCGTGGTCTGTCGACCATGTCATCCCAGGCAGACAGATGCTAGATCCCTTTAGAATGGCACCAGAAGCTTAGCCAATTGTTGAAGTCAATCATTTTGTGCTTGTACTGCGGCATCATTCTGGGTGATGGCAGAATGCTACTCAGGGCTAGGGTCATACCTGCCTGGGCTACAAGATCAGACAGCTCTTCCATGTCTCTTTTCATGTAGTCCAGGGAGGTACGTCTCAGGTCGTTCACACCAACATGGACAATGACAGAGTCATATTTGTACTTGTTGTGGAGTGACCTGAGTGCATGGGTTATGTGGCGGATCCTGGCACCCGGCAGGCAGCTGACAGTAACCTTCTCCTTGTTTAGCCTGGTGAGTGGGACATCAGTGTGCCTGACTATAGAGTCGCCTATGACTACTGTGCTGGGTACGTTGTTTTGCCTTATTGGCTGTGGTTGAGTGGCACACTGAGTCTGCAGGCTATGTGTCATTTGGGTTGTGTTGGGGGGTGGAGGTTGCTTGCATTTCTGTTTTGGAGGTCTCTGTTGCTTGAGCAGATTATTATTGAGAGCCTCCGTGAATGTTTTGGTGTTTCTATGTGTGGATTTTGGTGGTGTAGATTTAGTGAGACTATGTGATGAGTGTGGTGTGGTGCAAGTGTTTACCTTCTCCTCTTGACTGTCAAGTTCAGTTTTGATTGGTGAGAGCTTTACCTCCAGTTTGGCTAGATAAGTGCATCTCTCACAGGTTGTACTATTGGGTGGTAGGAGGAGAGGGTTGTCTGCGTACATGAGGCAATTTCTATATTGCCCCAAGATGCCCAGATTCATCAGATAGACAGGAGAGAACACTGGAAGCTGACCCTTGGACATACCTGAATAAAAAAAACTATTTTCCTCTTTCTCTCTTCTGAATCTAAAGCTACAAATATAGAATGATTTGGGTTTACAGTATCCATTGTAGTTTATCTGGGCTTTTAGTTGGATTATCAACATTGCTCATCTAATTCTGTGTTTTACTCACCTTTCAAACAGCATTCATTGTTCTTTTCCTGATTTCTTAAGTGGATTATCAACATTGCTCATAATTCTGTGCTGTAGTCACTTTTCAAACTTAAGACAAAAGCCAGCTTTGGATGGTTGTGAGAGTTGTAAGAGCTTGTGGTAGTGAATTCAGTTGACCAGGTATTTAACATAACACAAGCAGTCTGTTATCTTAGTCTTGAGACTGCGGGAAGCTTTAAAACAAATCATTTGGACTACACTTTACATCCATGAAAGTGCATTTAAACTAAATTAATTTAAAATGCTGCACTTGTCTTATCATTTAACTCATTTTTATGTGTTGTGTTTGCTCTTTATGTGAAGTTAAAGCTAATACTTTAAGGCATTTTATAGTCTGCATTATTTTTCTATTTTGTTTCTGTGCTAGGCCTTGGTGTTCTGAGTGGGCTCTCATTTTAATGCATTTTACTAGCTCTCTTCTGAAACTTTTGAGCTGCCTGCCCCTACTGTATAGCTGGCCTTGGAAGCTCCTCCCAGTCTTATCTTCTACATACCTGGCCCTAAAAGCTCCTCATAGTCATATCTCCTTTGCTGATCTTACTGATTAATGATAGAAGAAACTGGGAAGGCCCTCTCCTTAGACTGCTATTGTACTTTGAAAATTGCCTTAATGTGCACCTTTCCCTCATTGTTGGCTTGTCTGTCTTTGAATCACCTTGTAATCACTTGTGGTTAGTTATTAGACTTATTTCCGGTACCTTTTCTCTTGTGACTAACTAAGGTGTATTTATTTTCATTAAGAAGACGGAATTGCAATTTTAGTGGCAGTAGAAAGGTAGTCTGGTCTGTCTGAGTTGGGATACTCACAGGTACGCTTAAGTGAGAATTCCTTATAGCTAGCTATTTGATTTGTTTATAATACTTTTTTTCCCTTTTGGCTAACTAAAGTGTGTTCTTACATTAAGAAGACTGGGCCTGCAATTCTAGTAGCAGTAGAAAGGTAGCCTGGTCAGTCCAAGTTGGGAAACACACAAGGTGGTTTAAAGTGACAATTACTTGTCTTAGCTAGTTGGTATCTTTTCACTTTTGGCTAACCAAAATATGTTTCTACATTAAGAAGACTAGGACTACTTTTCTAGTGGCAGTAGTAAGGTAGCCTGGTCTGTCAGAGTTGCAAAACCCTCAGGTATGCTTAAAGTGTGATTGTTTCATCAGCCAGAGGGATTTTTAGGGACTTAGCTATTTGGTGTTAATCGGCATATGAGAGTTACTTTTGCTCTAATTTTATGTTAAAAAGTTCCAGATTCATACATCTTATGGCAGAAGGTGTTTACCTTGTATGTCTGAGTTTGGGAGTACTCCAGTGTAGTTGTTTACTGGCCAGCGGATATGGGAGTTAGCTTTCAACATTTTTCTGTCTGTTATAAGTTAAGTACATTTGCATGTTGTTGTTCACCATGTAGTGGTGGTTAGCAGAACCATGTAAAGTAGGCAACTTATAAAGCTAGTACTTAGGACATTAAGCTGTAACACAAAAAGGATTTGCATAGAGCTAAGGTTAGGGTAGCTAGTCAGCATGTCAAACAGCATTAACATCAGATCATAGCATTACCTAACTTCCAGCCTTAATCCTAGTCACCACTCTGGTAACTTCTGTAAAACCAAGTCCGTAAACCATAATAGCCAAACTCTAGTACAGCTCCTGACAACATGAATTCGCAATCTAATGTCTCTGTGGTCAGCTTGGTAGTTATGGGCATCCTGAGACAATATACCAAATGTCACATGTACTCAGGCAACCTTTTAATTCTTAAAAAGACTAACACGGTATATGAGAGATGTACATACATGGCTTTTTTGGAGACAAAAATCTGACTTACAAACACGGTTGTCAGGAACATGCACTCTACATCCTTCCCACATACTGCTTGCCACACACGTGGAGCTTCTTATGCTGAGGCACTTAAAAAAAAAACCTTTCCAAACCTTAAAGACCTCATAAGCCATCAAACAACAACAGAAATCACTAAAGCATACACCAAAAGCAACATCTAACACCACACATAAGCCTATACTCAATGATCCCCCAAGAACAAAGCCCATAAGGAAAGCAAACATTTTACCTAGTACTCTTGTAATATAGGTTTTTATGTTATGATACACAGATGGCCCCCTTACCAGGGTGGACAAGGAGAAGATAACTGTTAGCTGCGTATCTGGATCTAGGATCTACAGTATCATGCACGCACTCAGGTCACTGTACTACAGACACCAGTTATCATAATCCATGTGGGTGTAATGACCTGAGATGTACCTCTCTTGACTATATGAAAAGAGGCATTATGGATGTCTCTGAATATGTGTCACAGACAGGTACTTGCCTTGCATTGAATAGCAGTTTACCTTCACCAAGGATGATGCCACAGTATAAACAAAAATTATTTATTTTAATAATTGTCTTCTGTTTCTGGTGTCACTGCAGGGGAATCCAATATCTATCAGCATGTGAGTACATGTTTAACATACCAAGCTGGTTTGTCATGGATGGTCTGCATCTGTCCCCCTTGTGCTTTTGAATATTGGCTAAAGCATTATCCAACCCCCTTAATGCCTTTTTACGCAATGTAAAAATGACAAAACTACCAACATAACAAAAAAAATCATAGCAACCTTAAGGTATTACTGTTCAATGCAAGCAGCATAAACAAGATGCTCCACACACTACAAGTTTGTCTTACTCTGGAGAATGTACACATCTATGTTGTTACAGTGACTTAGTTTAAAGCCACAGAAAGTACTCTTGCAGTCCAAGATTACAGTGCCTTTCACACATTTAGACCAACAGTAACACAGACAAGGTCTAAAGGTGGAGGTGTCTCAATCTATGTTAGCAACAAATACAACACCAGGTTGGTTAAACAGGATGATGCCCTGAAGTTTATCCACATCCAAGTCTCCATAGATAAAGTTCCTTACCATGTCCTGGACAGCTACAGGTTACCTTCTATGACCCTCTTAGGTCACTACTCTTACCTAGACATTCTAGATGCACCCACTATCCAGCCAAATGCTCTATTCATGGGAGACATTAACTACCCCTCTATAGACTGGGAAATGTACTCTGCCTCTAACTCACAGGTACAATGTTCTGGACTTTATCAACACATGCACCGTGGACCAGATAGTGAGCACACCAACCAGAGGATCAAACATACTGGACCCAGTACTCACTGACATGGGAGAGTGTCACAGAGCATTGGGAAGTGCACTCCCCATGTCATATCATCATTGATGAGGTCAGACCACAAAGCTTCTGCCTCAAAGTAAAAATCAACCTAGAAAACCCAACTAAACCTGTAACAGTTAGTACGTAGTCTAAAGCAAGCTACATCGTGTTAAGTGACACTTTGATAAAAATTCATGTCTCCCCCCAAACCCCAACAACACAGCTACCTATGCAGAATTACATATGGAGGCCCCATACAAACATGTAAATGGTTGCAATGAGGCTGTCGTAACTATCAGAAGGAAGCCAAGATATACAACCAAAAACAAACTCCACTGGTGGAATCCTTACCTTAATAATGTATATTAGAAAATTAAAAAAAGTCTTGGCTAATATTAGAAAGACCAACTCTCATAGAGACAAGAGCTCTCTGAATCATGTAAACAAGAGATTGAGGACTAATAAGGTCCAAAAAAGCCAGTTATGAGGTCAGGATAGCTTTTCAGGCTAAGGACAATCACAAGGCCTTCTTCAGCTATGCCAGGAACCTTAAAGTTAACACTCAACAGTGTACAGAAGTGGTGGTAAATGGCATGACTTTCACTGACCAGGTTGAGACAGCAAATCTACTAGAAATAAATTTAGCTTTAACTTCACCTCACAATCCACCCCCACTACCACCCTGTGAAATCCCATCACGCATATCCCCCAACTATCAACAGTGAACAGGTCCTGGAGGTGCAAGCTTAGGACAAAAGCACTGCTTCAGTAGACTCTGACAATATCTGTGGTTGCCTTCTAAATAGCATAACACATGACCTAGCAGGACCACTCAAGGCACATTTCAACTACAACCTCAAAACTGGTTATATGCCAGGTGAGGGGAGGGCTGCAATGGTCATCCCTCTTCATAAGGGTGGACCATTAACTGATCCTAGGAACTACAGACCTATCTCTCTAACAATGCTAATATTCAAAGCCATGGAACTAATTATCATGGAAATGATCAACAAGGGCATTTGCAACTTACAGATAATGGACACATCTCAGTTTGGCTTTGTTAAGGGAAGGTTTTACCTACTCAATCTGGTAGACTTCTTTCAGAGGATCACCAAGGCTATGGATGAGGGGAAAATGGTGCATTCCACCTATTGACCTAGTCAAGGAATTCTGTACAATATTCCACTCAGATGTTGTTGAACAACTGTAGATCTAGGCATAAATCACTATATAACTCACTGAAGTGTTGGATGGCTCACAGATAGGACCCAAGAAGACAGGATCAGTGAGAATACCTCTACCAGGAGACCAGTCACCAGTGGAGTATACCAGGGGTCCAAAGATCACTTCTATATAAATGTCTGAAATATAAAGCTTGTGGATCACATTTGGCCTTTACTTTGTGGAAGTCAAGGGTAATGACAAAGGCCTCTGGCTCAACAAGTTAGCAGATTATTATAAATTGGGAGCCATCATAGATTCCTGCCATGGCACCAACATCTTACAAGAGTGTCTATCACAAACAAATTACTGGTTACAAAGTTATGGATTAAACGTTAATGCAAATAAATGCATTATAGTGTCCTTTGGGAATTTGTCCACCCAAGCTAATTACTCCATCAATTAAACACCACTAAGAGATGGCACAATAGTTAGGCATCTGGGGGCCTATGTCATGCATGTTCTGGCTTTTGACCAACACTAACACATAGCCAAGATAGTAAGAAAATCATTCTATGTTGCCAAACTAATAAGCCAGGGTATGGCATCCAGATCCAGGAAGTTATAATACCACTCTACTCAGTCCTTACCGGACCCATCATTGAGTACAATGCCCCCTTTGGCATGTACCTAATCAGGATCTAGTAACCATTGATGCCCTCAAAGGTTTCTCACCAGGAGTTTCCAGGGTATATCGTATCCTACACAAATCACCTTAAGGCCCTATTTCTCTACTCAGTCTACTAAGGGTTTATCTATGCCTGGCATATAAAGCATCCCCAGATCCAGCTCTGATGGATCTCTTGCACATCAACAAAACAAACAGCTCCAGAAACACTAGCTCCAAGGACCTGAACTTTGCCTATGACATAAATAGAACTTGCGGAAAAGACTGATATGTGTCTCAAAAGATCCCAGTGCTATGGAATAAGCTTCCCATCTACATGAAGCAGAGTTCATCCCTGACCCTATTCAAAAAAACTTTAATCATTAGATGGGAAATTGCAAATTCACCCCTGTTTTGTCCCCTATCTCTGTGATGGACAGAGGTTGACAGTAAGTAAACTAATCTCCAGCTAACATACTCCTCCCTACATAACCTTTAGCCATCCCATTAGTAACATACCTCATCATGTAGGTGTTCAAGGAAATCTGGTTGCAAGGCTAGGCTTGTAAAGACCCTGGTGGCCATTAGCCTAGTATAAACCTATGAATTTATGACTACTAATGGCTGATGTGTACCTCATTCAGAATGTAAGGTCTATTTCTACTCCTTGTAGTACTTCTTGACCTTAGCAAAGTTCTCAATTCATGCCTACCAAGACTAGTGAACTTCTTTGTAAAGGTATATCAAAAAACAGATGAGGCTCACCACAGCAAATATAAAAACCGTTTAATCACTGCAGTACAAAGTTAGTGCTTTCACGTTATATCAATGCTTCTTCAGACTTCAAACAATTGCACTGAAACACAATTCATTTAAATAGTGATACATAAAAAATCAACCAATCACTACCATCTCAACATTGTCACATGTTATATCACATAAAATTTAAAAAACATTCATAAAACCATACATCCATCATAAATTACATACGAATATATGTTTAGACGAGAATTACTTAATAAGACCATCCCCGGGATTCATGAAGCTTGCACCAGGCGCAGGTGTAGCGTAGGTGGAATAACACCAAATATGGCCGTCGAGCGATTCAGGTACGATCCAATACCACGTGCACTACCGGCGTACGCCAGAACTACGCAGCCCTCGGCATAGGTATGCTAATCACCCCATGCGAAGTGTCGCACTATGCAAATGAAGGCAGATAGTGATTCATGAAGTGGTGCAGGTGTAGCGTAAGCCCACAGAAATGTAAACCAAAAAACACGGTTTACATTTTCCAAAACAGAACATTGGAGCTATGGAAGCGGACCAGACTCATGTATTACAAAGTTAACATATGCCAATGGCAAAATACACAGCCAATGGCATAAGAAAAGATGCACAACACCTAAAAAACAACATTTAATGTCATGTCCACAGTAACGCACAGTACAACCGCAGGGCATGTGTGCACAAACTGGAACATAAAGAAATTATATAAAAATGTCATAAAATCGCAATGTAATACAAATCAGGTTTACACCATAATAAACAATGGTAGGCATGGAACACCACAACCAAGGTGCAAGGGTTGCTAAGGGCCTGCAACAGTGTTTGGCGCTGTAACTATGAATTAGCAGTCAATGCCATGCAAATGAGGCAGATAATACTGAATCGCAAATGTCCCGCCGGATGAAGGTTGTACCATACTGCGCAGCGCTATAACACCGAGGAGTGGCTCAGAGGAGATACATGACAGCAGCAGAGGGGTGTGCCACTGTAGTAGTAAGCACATTGGAGCAATGCAAATCTGGCCTGGCCGTTGCTAAGCAAAGCTGCAGGACAGGGGTGGGGAGGAAGGTATAGAATCGTTTAGCTGAGAGCACACATGGTGCCCAAAAGCGCATGTGTACGGGGATGAAAACGTGCCCAAAACCCAGTAAGTGGATGCACGCGCCGTGAACAATAGCACAAACAGGTAGGTCAGGGGAAGAAAAGAAGAAAATGCCGAAGTAGGGTAATTGGAGTACTAATGAGCAATCAACACCAATCAACTCACGGCGGCCAATCGACGGCAGCTGACAAGTCTGCTCGCAGAAACCTGCAAAACAGGATAGGGGAGGCATTGGAATGCAAAGAAAGGAGGGGAGGTATTGGATTGCAAAGATAGGAGATCTGTCATAGCAGAGCAAAGCAAACCGACAGTAGACTGGCAATAGCACACATTACGCAAGATATGCCAGGTCTAGGAAAGTACAAATGAAAGCAGGCTGCTGGATGCATGCCAGAAAATGGTAGGTGGAATGTGCAGAAATGTAAAGGGAAGGTCAAGAGGTAATCCACGTCAGCCATATGTAATTCAACACCAAAGGCACCGCAATAGTAGTTCCGGTAGTAAAACACATAAGATACCCTGTAGCTACGATCGTACATACACACCCTATGACATCATCGGTGTTCACAGCACAATAGTATAAAGTGTGAAAGCACCCTACACACACCTGTGTTTTCCCAAACACTGCACCATAGGTGTAAACACACGGGGAACTTTTAAAATGTACATGTTGGGAGCTGCCATAGCTGTGATTCATCAGCATGTGTTAGAGACTGACGGTGTTGTGGAGGATGATGCTGACAACCACCGCAGGCCCCGGAGGAGGAGAAGAGTGTTCAGACCAAGGGTAACCTACCAGGGGCTACATGATCTGGAGATAGTAGAGCATTACAGGGTGGACAGGGACATCCTACAGCAAATAGTGGAGCTGTGCCGAACACGCCTGAGAACCAGAAACAACAGAGGGGGAACCCATCCCAGTGGACACGAAGGTATGTGTAAGCTTGCGAATACTAGCCACAGGTACCTTTCAAAGGCCAACTGGAGATATAATGGGAATCTCACAGGCATCAGCATCCAGGGTACTACACCAGTTCCTGGATGCCATGTTACCACATGCCAATGAGCATATATACTTCCCCCAAACTCAGGAGGAGTTGGCCAGCAATATGCGTCACTTCCACCGTGTGGCACACTACCTGGAGGTACTGGGTGCGATAGACTGCACGCACATACAAATCAAGTCACCACCCGGTGAGCATGGTAGGCACTAAATAAACCGCAAGGGATTCCACTCCATCAACTGCCAGGTCATGTGCAATGCCCAGGGCATTGTCATGGATGTGTGTGCTGGCAGCCCTGGAAGCTACCATGACTCCCATATCTAGCATGCCTCACAGCTGTATCAGGTATTTGTCAGGGGGGACATCCCACATGGCCACCTTGTGGGGGATGCTGGCTATGCACTGGAGCCTTGGATGATGACTCCCATCAGAAATGCACACACACCCATGCAAAAACGCCATAATGAGGCATAGGCACAAACCAGAATCATCATAGAGTGTGTGTTTGGGATGCTGAAATCACGGTTCCGGTGCTTGGACACATCTGGTGGAGCCTTGCAGTACTCTCCAGGCATGTGTGCCCACATCGTCATAGTATGTGCCATGCTACATAATATGATCCTGCGGAAACAGCTGCAGCAGGGACAAAATGGTGAAGGCCCTCATAGCCCACCGCAATTGCCAAGGCCATCACAGGCACAGAGGGATTCAGACCATGAACACACTGTGCCAGCCCCAGTAGGCAGATGGAGGTGTGCCCAATATGCCTATGCCTTGGCAAAGAGGGAACGTATAGCACATACTCTGACAGTGTAGGCCCCTACGGACTGACACACCACTCCACCTGCACACACAGTAAAATGGATGGCACACAAACACGACCACCTGTAAATTGTAATGTATAGGTGGCCCACTGTGTGAATCCTACATAGGCAGCCCTCAAACATTGTACACACAATAGCTATCGGAACACGGAATATCAACACCTGAACAGTACATGCGCCTATCAGCATATGGTGGTGCTGTGTGTATAGGTTCCCAGGTACATCAATAGGTACACGGCCGATTGTCAGAGGCCATACACCAAATGGGGCAGTGTCCGCTGTCGCCACAACATCGAGTAACCAACTGTCGCTTAGTGGAGCAGAGGCAATTGTGGGAGCACATGTGTGTAAGCACTGTTCTGCACACACTCAGCATGGAGTCCCTGCTGCATTAATGAGGGGCTCCACGTAATATAATCATGGCTGTTGTGTCAAGGCATGGGGTGTACCCATGACAGGTATTCATCACCCCAGCATGCTCCACCTACGGTCGTTTGAAGGTGTAGCACAGTATCATGTGTGGCTCACTGTGATATACATATGCAATGCCGGAGCACATCCAGTAAACATCACATGGACATACCATTAACTGGACTCAGCAATATGTAAACTAACTGAGTTACCCATGCGAGTGCAGTATGGAGTAACAGCCGTAGTATACTCCATGTACAAAACGACATAACACGTGTACAAATCCCAGATGGTCATGTGTTAAATGCAGTGACCATCATGCATGTTCCCGGTCCCACATCTGCAAGGGATGTAACGTAACTCCGAAGGCACGAGTAATGCATGTCGGATGCAGGTCATCAGATCATATGTGTAGCACACGTTAGCGGGAATATGCATTTCCCACTGCTGGTAAGTGACGTTTAAATATGACTATATGGATATGCGTGAAACAGGGATAAGCTTCACCAAATATCGCGCAGATCATAGTCAATGATGTCCTGAACAGGTGAAACCAGCATTAATCACTCCCGTACTAATAGCGCCTGCTCTGAAGGGTAAAACGACCACTGCCAGGAGTAGAACACGCAATCATGTATAGAATCACCTAACACTATTGCTAGCCAAGATGTACCTATGGTAGGGTTGCCACCTCTTCAAATGACCAATGTGGGACATACGTCAGATGTCTGCAGGCTGACACATACACCTGGCCAGTACAAAATTCAGAACTTCACTGTTTTGCCTAGATAAAAGCTCATCCTTGTAATGTTTACTTACTTATTCTGTTTCTAGAACATATAGGTGGTTCAGATACAGAATAACTGTTTTATGCAACTATTACATAAACTATAGGAAATAAGTATGTTCTAAAATCTCAGGACATTTGCCATGTTTACAAATATTTTGCAGGACACAACTGCCCAAAGAGGGACTGTCCCTCGCAGAGTGGGACAGCTGGTAACCCTAACCAACGGCAGGTGTGTAATGTGACAGGTACAGACACAAACGTGCGGAGTCCAGGAAACAGTATACACCAAGTACACAATGAAAGGTGTAGCTTGCCTGTCACTTTCCCCGTCTGATATATATACATATATATATATATATATATATATATATATATATATATATATATATATATATATATATATATATATATATATATATATATATATATATATATATATATATATATATATATACATACATATATATATATATATATATATATATATATATATATATATATATATATATATATATATATATATATATATATATATATATATATATATATATATACATATATATAATACAGATAGAAAGGGCGATAGAGTGATATATGTTGATATATACGGATTCAGCGATATCTGCAAATATATATAGATAGGTCAACGACATTCATAACACCTCTGAGGTACAAATTAATAGGATACCGCCAACTATAGAATGTGTAACATACCGACATGCGTAACCATGAGGCTGACAGACTGAAAGAACACAGTACCGGAACAGTACAACCGCGAGTAATAGTATGATGATATGAAGGGACATTTAGTTACCGCTGCCGGTGTTGCGGTCCATGTAGGTACTGTGTTCAACTGTGTTTGTGAGTGCCGTAGTCTGTGTATGTATGTGTTGAGGGTGCCGTGTGCATCTCCGTGTGACTGTAATGTGTGTGTGTGTGTGTGTCCGCATCATGTGTCTGTTAGTGCCAACTCGGAGGTAGATCATTACGGTAGGTGTGGGTATAGCTAGCCATAGGCATACGGTTACCACCTGTCCCACATTAGGAGGGACAGCCCCTCCCTGGGCAGGTGTGTCCTGACATAAAACATTACAAAGGGCAAATGTCTGGGATTGTAGGACATTAATATGTCCCATATATAATGTAATAGTTGCATTAAATAGTTATGCCTGTATGTAAGAAACGTAAATGTTACATGCAATATGATAAGTAGCCAAAGTCCCACAATAGGTATGTATTGAGGATAGAAGTATGTGCTAATCTGTGTACTGACCGTGGCTATGTGTTGGCCTGTAAACACCGCTGTGCATCCCGCAAGTGTCCAACAATGGCCATATGAAAAGGTGGCAACCCACGGCAAAGAGGTTCTGTTACCAACACAACCGCAATGACTGCAAATATCTGGGAGAGAAATACATGGAATAGCTGTCAGTTGCACATATCCCTTTACGTATCGCTGCAATTCCGGAGGTATGGAAGTATCAACCTCACCTGCATACTATATAGAAACCAATTAACAACGGCCCAATGTACAATCCCATAGCATTAGCCTACTAACTGATAGCTCTTTAATTAGGGACGGAGCCCACACACATATATATGGAATATGTAGAAATGCAAGCCCCACAAACCTGTATATGCTACGTCCACCCACCGACATCCCCCACACTAGAAACTATTGCAATACAGACTGTAATAACAGCACAAACATCCAGTCAGTCAATTACATCTGCAGAACCGTCAACATACCTTGTGAGAGACACAATTAAAGGCGCCATGCAAAATTGCAGCCGTTATATAATAGAACAAACGGTGATGTCACAGGTTTTGTTTGCAATAGTCCATTATCAGACGTTGGGATGACAGGTACACCCACATGTTGAACCACATACTCTAGCTGTCACACACAATCCACGGGGGACATGAATCCAAAGTATAATTGTCTCTATGCATAGCAGTTGCAATTACACATAACAAAACACAATACAGGCCGTCTCCCCGAAGGTAGGGCAAATGGGCAACGCCCAAGTGGAGAATTCAATTATACCCCACTGTTGCCGCGTAATTGGTGAATGGAGTAGCTGCACAGCTGATATGCAAGTAATTAGTCACTCAGGAACACCAATTGGCGGGGGGGAAACCACATGTTACAGGTATCGACGTATATAAGGATGACTTGCCAGACATTCAAACCGTATGCTCATACAAAATACCTGTTTAAGCAGTGTGAGAGAGATAGAGATGAAAGTCCGTAATGATAACAAGGTATGTAGAACACTCGGTATGTAAGTTTATGTATAGCATGTTTTTTATTAATTATTTACTGTATGTATAGCCTGGTTTGCATTAATTAAAAGTGTCCGCAATGCATAACGTGGGAAAAGGTATTTATGTAGTGATGTCTTGCTGAGCATACTAACGCATGTAGAAACTGTGCGTCCAGCAGTGGGCCACAAGGTACACATCACAGACACCACAAGGGATGCTACATGAGGGCTTTAAACAGAACAATTCCATACAACCCACCGTCATGGGTAGGGTATGTCCAACAAGTACGTGCCATAGCAGGGGATAGTATATGTTGATATACTGTCACAGTAGGCATGTGTATCGGCATATAACAACAATGACATGTCTAAGGTAGTCTCGCTGTGCAAATATGCTTTGCATTATGGGATACTATGTGAAATATGTGTAATGTATAGTATTGTAGGTAGATATGTCAGATATTCTACACAGCATAACAGGCATATCATGCATACCAAAGGCTGCACCTCTGCATGAACAGTGCTACGAACATCCAGCATGGTATATCTGTATGCACAGAATGGAGAAGGAGGAAGACGACATGGAGACACAGGAGGACCAACACACACAGGACAGACTTGGAGAAATATGGATGGACAAGGAAGGAGGAAGACAGGAAGGAGTGGACCCAGACACACACAACCAGAATGACCAAAATATCTGAGAACATGGACACAGACCCTGAGGAGGCACATCCGGAGCCCATGACAGGACCACACAATGGAGACACTTGAATATAACGACACACAGTGGCCACACACACATGGGCACGTGGAAGGAGAGACACGACACATGGAGGCACACACGACAACCCGACCAAGGACAGGACAGGCCATGAAGACACACAGCCTGGAAGACACAGAAGCACACAGAAGGAAATGGAAATAATAAACATGTACAATGTGACATGTATGTGAGGGACTACCACCTATGTGATAGTCAGTGGGTGAATGGTGTAATGCAAAGGTGATGTTCATGCACCTTGTGTCATGCAGCTTGAGGCCATGATATTCATATCAGGTATCTGTCACAGTGACACCCGTATGGATGGAGTCAGTATCAGCTGGTGGATCAATCATGGTGCTTTGTATGCAGGGGTTTGTAAAGCTAGGCAGGGAAAGCCCCTCTGTGCTAGCCTGTACCTCAGGGAAGCATATACTGAACATGAGGGGCCCAATGACTGAGGACTATAGTATGCCAAATGTAACTGAAATGCAGTAGGTACTATGGTATGCTACCCTCATTGTGTGTCCTGTCCATGAGCCATGTTGCACAACATCCTGAGACATAGGGTATGATGTGCAGGTGTATGTGTATGTTGTCAATACCAGAATGGAGAACGGTGCTTAAAGGCAATGAGAGGACAATGTAGGATGTGTGGACTCCCGTACCATCATCAACTACCCTGGTAACTGCATGAAAGGAGTCCACCAGGTGCGGGGCCATGCTCTGGCCTAACAAGTCCAACCCGGGTGGCATCAAAGGACCAGAGCCCAACAATGTCTCTGTGAATGACGTCCTTGATGATGTGCCCCATAGCCGTGCAGAACAGTCCAGTCAGGTGTGTAGGACTATAGTCCTGCTCGTGCATTGTGGTGCCACCTGTGTGGAGTGTGATAAATGTTGCTATGTGCCATTCAGGGGCCACAATGTCTGATACAAGGCTATTACTGAATATGGTGGCCCAGTGGGGAGACATGTCGTTCAGAGGTTTGTGGAGATCACAGCCTGGGACTTTGGAAGGTGACATGGGGCCAGTGTCCCAGGACATATAGAGTGCAGGTTAGTACTGTGTAGGTGTGACCAATGAGGACACATAATGTTCCTGCATGGATTGTGGCCCTGGTGAGTGAGAGGTGTAATGTTAGCATTGAATCCATCCGCCAGCATGTTGCCAACATCACCTGGGTCTGTAATGTTCCTGAGTGACTGTTGTATGTGAGAGCAGATGTGGGTGTTGCCATCGACTACTGACATACCACCATAATGCCTTGTGGTACACCCCGGAATGTGTCGCAGTAATGTTTACATAGCTAGTCTTGGAGTATGTGATGAGGGATCCTGTGGCCCTAACGAGGCTGACCAGTGAGCTACCCCACCCATGGGATTGTACACCACTGTGCAACAGCCTCCACCTGTTGTTGTACATTATGTCCATGGAACTTGACCACCAGAGTGGCGTCTGTTATCTGGTGTGTACCATCATGGCTCTGTGTGGAATAGCATGATCCATGCAGTCGTGTAAGTGCTAATGAAGTGCACTGGGGTATGTTTCAGCATTTGTATGTGCATTGTTCATCTGCACGGGTGTCATGACGTTAACAACCGCTGTCATAAGACGTCTGTAGTAGGTGTTGTAGTACTCATGTACTGTGTATGCCATGAAGGGTGTGGTGCCAGGATGTGGCTAACAAGGTTGATTAGCATATGTTCGGAATCCACCAATGAGGGGATAACCCCAGGTGTGGAACACCAGTCACATGTTGGTAGTGGTCATGTCAAGGTTAATGTTGGTCTTGGAGGTGGTGTGTATGGGTTGATCCAGCCGAGTGGAGGTTATGACTCATGGATGTGTCGGTACATGAGTGGCTATCCCAGTTAAGTGTGGGGTAGTGTCAGTCACACATCAGTAGTAGCTGTCTGAGCCCTACTGTCCAGTACACCAACAAATGAGGTCTGGTAACTGTGGGGTATGTTGTTGAATCTGTAGCTTGTTACAATGTGTGTAGCAGTTCCGGACACAGTTAGTTGCACGTGGAGCACCTCTGATGCATTGTGCTAAGTAACTAGCCAGGATGTGTGTACAACATAGTGGGATATGGGAACACCTCAGCTGTGGGTGTGCCCGTCCAGGTATGTGCCTGAAAGGTATGGTCTGTCTATAACCTGTCATTGCAGGTGTGCTCTGCAGAGCCTAGAGGCAGGTCCCAGTCACTACAGAAATATTGGAGTGGTGCATTATAAGGTGTGCCTTGCCTGCGTGCATCACAGTGGAAGATGCCAGCATTGTGTCACATGACCCCATGTCTTGCTTGCCAGTTCCCGTTCTGCCAGTGACTGTTATTGGAAACTGTGCAAGACAGGAAGTATAGAAGCAGCAAGAGTCTGACATGTGATCTGTACTCCCAGGGCTGACAGGTGCAGGTCATCTGTGCCAAAGCACTGTGTTTGACCAGGTCAGTCAAAGCGGACAGATAACAGATGCCTGTGGAATGACAGCAGAAGCATAGGCAACTGTTGAAGTGACACAGTCAGTCGTTGTACAGTGGTATCGGGTCTGGATGAATGCATAATGCTCCCCAAGGCTAGGCCCACACCTTCAGGGCTACAAGACTGGTGAGCTATTGCATGTCCCTGCACACGTCGTCTGTGAAGTGACATCTCAGGGCAGTCACACTAACATGGAGAATGACAGTCACATCGTACCTGGTGAGGTGTGGCATGGGTGCATAGGTTATGTTGCAGAACCAGTTACCCAACAGCAAGATGTAAGCGACTATCGCCTTGTGTAGCCTGCTGTGTGGAACTGCAATTTGACCGCCTACAGAGTCACCTATGACTGGTGTGTTGTGTATGTTATGTGATGGGCACACATGAATCTGTGGGCTATAAGTTGGTGATGTTGTGTTCCATGATGGGGGCTACCTCTGGTGCCTACACAGAGTATGGAGAGGTACTGCACAAGTTGTCCTCGTATGTGTGGCCTGTGGTGGAGATCATGTGAGACTATGTGATGAGTGGGGTGTGTTGCGAATGTTACACATCCCCACATGACTGTCAGGTGCAGTCAGGGTTGGTGACAGCATTACCCCCAGCAGGGCTGCATAGGTGCATCCCCCACAGGCTGTAGTGTCGTATGTTGGGAGGTGAGCATTGAATGTGTACATGAGACAAAATTGCTCTATTGCCACATGTACGACATATCCATCATATAGACAGGCAATAGCACTTGTACGTGACAGTTGGACATGCCTGTATATACAGCCATGTCTCACAGGATATGTGCGTTACGTATGTACAACAACTGTTGTACCATAAGCAAGCTGGAAATTTTAGAACAGCCAGTGTACCTGTGGGAAATGGTGTGGAATTGGTGCTATATTAATCAATAGCTCATAACATGCTCACAAGTTCTGAACAAGTGCCTAGCATGACCATACAATACAGATAGGGTGTTGGATAATATCAACCCACAAGTGGTGACGACAGTCATAACAGGTGGAACCACACTATAACCCTGCTGAGTATGGTGTGCATGTCCATGAACCATTATCACTGTAGATGTTAGCAGTACAGATGTACAAGACAGTACAGATGTTTGATTACAAATACCTTTGTATGTCACAGGAGAGTTCTACCAGTGGCCTGTTGACAGACTCACAACTACAAAAGTTGCCAGAGTGACATGTGCATATCACACCAGTGCCAGCTACAGTAGAACAGGGTTAATGTGTTGTACTCCACCCTCATTGTAGCCCATACCACACAGACAAATGTTAGGCATCTGTGTAAGTAAGGATGTGAATGGCCATGACCTATGAGGAATAGCTGTGTCAGTGTTGTGAACAACATATATAATGGGCTGTGTGGGTGAGGTGTGTGACATATGTGCACATTCTGATGGATGATATCAGCATTGTCATCGCTAGGTGAACATCCCTGTACCCATTAACTACCACCTAGGCTGTGGTCAACATTATGGACACTGTGTAAGAGATGGTGCTGTGCAGTACACCTCCCTGCCTTGCTGACGTCTGCAGGCCCATTGGGTAGTCATACGAGTTACCCATGTCATGACAGGGTGCCATCCATGAGCACGGAGATCATTGGACAGGCATATACAGCATTGGGGTGACCAATATTGGATCACATATCACCTTTAAGGGGTAATGGCCATACATGGATGGGTGATACTAGCCTTCACAATCCTCACCTCCACTATGCAGCATGCTGTCTACCTTGCATAAAGAAATTTGCTACACCATGATGATGGACATGCTACATGTCCATATCCTGATCTGTAAGACATACGTCATGGACAGCCACTGTCCTAATACTAGGATTGCCACATGCTGGACAGATCCCTGTGCCATACATGTGACATATTCCCGCCAAACCATGCAACCCTGTCCATCAAGGCTGCACATGACATCCCAGTCATACATGGTGTGATGGCACATGGTAGATGCAGTATCAACTGTCCGGATCAGTAATGTGGCACTGATGCACCTCGCGGTGGCATACTGGCTGTCTGTTACAGCTAGGAAACCTTTCCTGTACATGCTATGGTTGATAACCATCCCTGTGAATGACATCCGACTAGCCATTATCCCATGTCTATCACACGTGCAACACAGGCGATCCGTGGCAGGATGTTGAACAGCTGTACAGTGCTGTGTAGATGTATATGGCAAAACACATGCATATACAGGTGTCCATGCCTATGTGTGCATTGTCACTGCTCAAGTCCATTAAGGCTGTGTCTGAGTTGATATGTGACATATACACAGCATCAAGGTCAACAGCATTACCGTGGACACATCCAGGCATGTGCAGATAGGTAAGAACACCAGTGCAGGCAAATAGACATGCCCACATCAAGACAGCATTTGCATGGAGTATGAACACTGTAATGAGGTGACACACATATATGGTGATGATATCCAATGCATAATGGGTGTTACATGTGTGTGACTCAAACATGTCAGTCATGTCAGTGTCATGATGATTTGCAAAGATTACTATGCAGATGAACTAGATGTCATAGAAAAGTATGTGCAGCAGTATCTCTGTACATCTCTGAAACTGTGACCTGTCACCATCATTATGTCTTACAGATAATGCCTCGTACACGCCTTCCAGCATACAGCCACCAGGAGGATGATGTCCTCATCCCGTACCTCCATGAGAACTATGAGGTGTTGTTCAGCCATGTGCCACAGCATGCCCAGCAGCGGGACGACCTGTGGCAGGATCTACGCAGGAGGGTGAACGATGTGGGTGGCCATAACCGCACCTACCAGCAGGTGCACAGACACTGCATGGACTTGATACGACATGCAAAACAGCATGCCACTGCAATCACCAGGGAACAAGGTGGAACAGGTGGTGGGCCACCAACCCATCCCCCACTCACACACACCGAGGAACTACTGGCCAGTCTGGGGACACCCTCAGAACAGCATCCGCACACACTAGCTGCCATCGTGGAGGTGGGTGTCTCCCAACCAATGAGCCTGGAGTTGCTTGGTAAGTCAGTACTGCACATATGGCTATTATATCCCATTTAGTTGCATGTGTCACTGTACATTATGTAAAGTAACAACATATGCAAGGTATGTGGACACACATGCTGCATACTACAGTATGCTACCCTGTGTATGCACACATGTGCATATTATATGCTATTATACAGGCGAATGTGTTAACATGCACAGTGCACCCTGTGGCTGTCATATAGTCATGGATAATGTTCATACTGCTGTGTCACCACTATACAGGTACCTCTGGCATGCCGCACAGACATGAGTCCGTTGCAGGTGAGACTGTCATCAGTATCAGGCATGTTAAAGCATAGATCTATTTACCATGTGGCCAGTTAACAGTTGCACACTTGATGTTCGTTCCAGTCACATATAAAGGTCGCATCACCCATCATTCACACAGGCCACCCATGTGCAATATATACAAATGAAATGATACACCGACTTGAAACTACAGCAGTTGTCATTGCTACATGTGTGGTCAGCTGTGCATACAACAGTGGAGGTGTTCTACAATGGAGGCATATGTAGTATACATTGGAACAACATGTGTGGTACATAAACAGTACCACACAGTGAGCTGTGATATGGGCATCCCACAGGTGTCACCATTGTGTTATATGCCCCTGCATTGGGTGCACACATTGTGATGTGCCATCTGACATGTCCCAGACACGTAGTGTTCTGGCTGCAATATTGTCACACTATCCCATGACCCATACCCCACATACCAAACATACAACCCGTTGTCTGCATAGCCCTGTGGATGGTGACATATCTGACATCTATGGGTGTATGTCATATGGGACAACACAGACATGTGAGATAGATGGCCATCACACACATTTGGCCAACACATGTGCACACATGGCCATGGGGATGGCCAGAGACACGTAGCCACACAGTAGATGTGATGTGTATACACCCTGTTGCACATTGTCCACACATGGTCCATTTATAGCCTTAGTTGACTGATTATACAGTTGATGTGGTACACTGGACATCCTAAAAGCCTGTGCACAGCTAGTGGAGGTGTCACTGAAGTCTACCATATAAGATCTGTTGAACATCACGACTGTGTCATAGCATGACAGTAGTCACCTGTACAGCTTCCACAGGCATTGACACCACATCAGGCCACAGATACTGTACATTTCCCTTGCTGCTGTAGGACATCACCATTAGCTGTGCACCTTGTGTGTGTGGTACATCAATGTCATGTGGGAAATGGTGAATTGACATGTCCGCTATGTGTGGACATGGTTGCCAGGCAGCTAGGACCCTGTAGTTGTTGTGCAGGGGTGTCATCTGTAGGTCCTCCAGTGACCTGTCACTTGACACAGCATGGTTTGGTGTGTATACACCTCAGCATCGTGGGTCACAATCCACAGTTATATCATGGGTATGCATGCAGTTATGGCTATGCAATGTGTACATGTTATGCATTGTACAGCAATATAGATGCCTCATGATGCCATGCAATGGCACAATGTCTGTACTTCACACCGTATAGCAATGTAGATGGCTCACACTACCCTTCCATGCTCATGCACATTTGATAAACATGCATTCTATCTGTAGGGCATGCAGAAAACACCGCAATGTGATGCCCATTACGATGCTGTACATGTGTCAAGACACCATTGTGTCAGACATGTATGCATGTTAATGCACACATCAGCAGATTACATGTCAAGGTCACGTCAGCCATGTGTACTGTTATCCTGTTCTGGTCCACATGGTGTATCATGGGGATGCATGCATACTACCATGATTGTGTGAACTGCATGGCTACTGATATGACACCTGCTTGCTGTAGTGTGCATCCCAGGGAGGTATGCTTACTAACACTATTAATGTCTGAGCTGCATGCCCTCTGCTGTATCACAGGTATGCTGCATGCCATCTGTCAAATCACATGCATGGTGTGTCTGTGTGTGTCTGTGTGTGTGTGTGTGTATGTCTGTGTGTGTGTGTCTGTGTGTGTGTGTGTGTGTCTCTGTGTGTGTGTGTGTGTGTCTGTGTGTGTGTGTGTGTGTGTGTGTGTGTGTGTGTGTGTGTGTGTGTGTGTGTGTGTGTGTGTGTGTGTCTGTGTGTGTCTGTGTGTGTGTGTGTCTGTGTGTGTGTCTATTGTAATTTAGAGTCTTTCTTTGCATTCACAGGTGATGTAGGTGCGTTACCCTCCTGCGGTCCATCTGATGTTAGTGTCCCCACAGATACTAGCAGTGATGAACATATGTATGAGGTACAGGCAGGGTTGTCAGGGGCTGAATCTGTGCCAATGGTTGCCATCCCAGCTATGTCCCCCTCTTTCCCGCACACAGTTCTGCTGCCAACACATACCACATCACCAGTGGACATAGAGGAAGGACAGGCAGCATTTGTTAGCGTGGAACAGGAATGTGTGGTGGCTACAGAAGGTGTGTCTACACACCATGATGTCAATGTAATGACTGCAGATGTGCCACACAGGCATGTGGCCAGTGCTGCTCATAGGAGGACCTCTGTCAGACATGCACCTGCAGGACAGAGCGCAGCAGCTGGTATCACCAGATGCATGTTCCAGACTGTAATGGCGGCTGAACGGCAGAACAGAGAAGGTCAGAGGCTGCAGAGGGCTGCTATCCGTACCCTAAATGACAACATCCAGGCATTAGCAAATGCTCAACAGCATATTGCTGATGTTCTGGACAGGCGATTGGGTGGCATGGTCAGAATCCTTGACCATGGCATGGCAATCCGCGAGCGTGAGCTGTCTGTGCTGGAACATCTGGTAGGAGTGAGGCAGAGGCCACATGGATGTAGGCCAGCTACACCACCTAGTGCAGGTCAACATGAGCGTGCCACCTCACATGGCCGCTCCCATAGTGCTGGTAGCAGTAGCAGTGCAGCTGGTGCTGCGCTGTCCACACCAGGACACAGCAGGCCACACGGACATGGCCCTGGACATTCCCAGCGGGGACATGGTTCCAGTGGACATGTGTCGTCGGACAGTAGCCAAGCTGTACCTCTGCCTGGTAGTGCCCGTGCAACCCCTGGCAGGCACAGGTCACATGGCCATGGCCGGACACAGTGAGCTGTACAACCTGGTCTGTTCAATCTGGTGCTGTCAATAATACCCTATGTAGGCCTCACAAAAGGCAGAACTGTGTGCACACATGCACGCACACAGCAAAGACATCTGTAGGGCACCACAACACCCACATGCATATGAACAGACATGTCCAATCATATCACTGGCCCTTACCCACACACAAGATGTCATCCATTGGTGCAGCCTATGCCCCTGACAAACATTATCACCCTGTGCATATGATGAAGCCTGTGCCGCATCCCTGTCATCCACACCATTGATGCAGGGATATGCTCAAATGGTCTGATGCACAGGGTGTACAGAATAGTGTGAAGTGTATATTACATTAGTTGTGTAAGAATAGTGAGAGAAGTGTATATTACATTAGCTGTATGTGAATAGTGAGAGACGTGTATATTACATTAGTTGTGTACTGTTGACACGCACCAGACATACCGTGTAGTACAGGTTTAGCATGCATTGTTTTATGTTCACAGTATGTGTCTCGGTAACAACAGTAACAGCATGTTGGTAATGATGCCCTGGTTCCCTCCTTATGGTCTACTTGCTTGTGCCTACAGGTAGCACTGTTTGCAGACTCCCATGTGTAACTGTGGAGTACTCACAGGCACATATGGCAATATCAGCATGCTATACGTAGCCTCAGCCTGACTGTTGGAAAGTCTGACATAACACAGATGTCCACACATATACTGATCCAGAAGCATGTGGGCAGTTTAATAGGCTACAGTGGCTAGAGACATGACATCCATACCAGGTAACATCACAGGTATGTTGACATGGTGCAGGGGTTGTACACAGCGGTCTGGCCAATGATAATGTTAGAGGCCACTTGATAGCATGAGGCCTCACTGTGGAGCAGTAATACCCATTACAGGAACATGCTCACACTCACAGGGTCAACAACACTATAACGCACACCCCATAGTGCTGAGGTGAGGACCCTTGCCTATGTGGTCATCACCGTCACAGTACTGTGAACCCACATGACGCAACACAGAGAAAGAACATGTACAGGTAGCCAGTGCGGCTGAGACCGATGGCATCAACAGGGTAGTGGACTGCATCACCATGAGGGTTAGGGATCCTGTGTGTTCTGTATGGTAGCATACACCCTCACTCCATGCACCAGACAGTCATACATACCTATATACACACACACACACTGTGGAGACCACAAATGTCATACACATATGGATAGCTGATGTGTGTGATACACACACCACACCTGCCTACGTCATGCTTTCTAGACTGCAGTATGTACAGATCTCTAAAACAGTGTACAGGGGTGTGTAACAATTGGGATGTATTCCCCACCATATGTGGCATATATGGTCACACAAGCAAACACACATGGCAGTACTGTGAATGATACACCTGCTATATGATGATACGTCTGACAGACATGCAGCAGTATTGGCAGCATTATGTGTACCAACGCTACCTTTGGCAATTGTGCTGCTATATGCACACGGGAGGATGTAAGTGTTACAGGTGTCAAATGACGTACTGTCGGTAACACCTGACCACTGTGTAGGTTTTATGTCTCCACCGTCAAGTAACGGTAACATAGCATACTGTTTGCACATGTAATGGTAGGATGGCGTGTGACACACCTGTGAGCCATCCCCGGCAAACATCCATCTACACAGGTGGATCACCACTTTATGTACACACATCCATTCATACCTGCTGTACATCCTACCGTACTGTCAGTATGTCACCATATACAGGTGTCAATGATGGGGCTGCATTGCAACTGCATGTTGTAGTTAGGCACAGATGAGTTACTTACATCAGCTACTGCACATGCATGGTAGCTGCATGCACACTACAGATTGTACATTTGTGTTGGTCCTACATGCCTGTCATGTTGCCATGTTTGTATGCATTGCAATTGGTGGACATGTGTGTTGACATACATAACACATGGACTGTTGTATGATATGATGGGTGTCATGGTTAACTAGTATAGAGGGAATGTGTCCTCGGTCAACATTGCTGCCTCATGTACTGTTAGCATTCAACAGCCATGGACCCACCTTCCATTTGCGTGTGTATGATTGCTGTAGCCACTTGTCTGCACGGAGGACAGCAAAAGCTATGTTATGTACATATGTATTGTGTGTGTGGTCCATGCACATATCCACTGCAATTACATGTATGACATAGCCAAACATGTGAGTTCATTGGTGTACAGCGACAATCATCTGTCACAGCTGTGTAAGACCCAGGGCCCCTGGTATGTGTAGAGCCAACCTGGTTATGTTTGCAATGCATAACACATGATGGAACCCTGTCGGTACATGTGTAGTCTGCACAGCTGCTGTAGACCTATGTACAGTCCACTGGTCATGAGTCACGTGGTGTTGTGTTAATGTATGGCTGTGTATTGCTGGTCCAATGACATGGTGATGTCGGAGGGCTACATTGTAGATTGTGGTATGTACCTCTGTGATATGCACCTGAGACATCTGTGATAGCTCCTGAGTGTGTACTGGTCAATACATGTGAGTGGCCTTCATGTACGTGGGGACAGTAATACCATACTGTGCCCTTCTGTGTTTAGAATCCGTGTGCATGCAAGATGCCCCTTTGCAACTGCTAAGTGTGTGAGCATGCCCAGTACGCCATTGTGTAGATGGACACACAGTACATTCCAAACTGCACCCTTCCGTGTTTAGAATCTGTGTGCATGCAAGACGGCCCTTTGCAACTGCTAAGTGTGTGAGCATGCCCAGTACGCCATTGTGTAGATGGACACACAGTACATTCCAAACAGACGTGTGATACTAAGCGTGTGGGCATGGCCATTGACATCCTGTATAGCGATGGTGGTCATCCAGGCAACAGATGTCCATTTTCAATGTCACAATGGATGCCTACATTGAACACACTGGTTGCTGTCTTGAAGGGTGTACTGTCTGTGGCGCGTCCCATATCTATGTAGTGTTGTTGTAGTGCTCCGTAGATATTTGGTTGCCCCAATCACACCACTGCCGTGTGTTTGTCTACGTCTACCTTGGGACAGTAATATGCTTTCAGACTGCTCACTCTCTATACATTCCCTATTGGCGTACTTGCCTTTGCGGATGATGTCACCCACCTAGAAGTATGCCTCTGGGAGTGCTGTGCTCAGTAATCTCAGTAGCTTGTTCTGTAAATGCGTAATGCTGTAGTGTGATAAGGTAGTTAGGTGTATGTTCGACTCCCAGCCCTGTCAAGTGTGTGTGTGTTTGTGTGTGTGTTTCCAGCTGCCTGGGGACACAGTAATGCTTTTAGATGCCTCACACCACATACATTCCCTATCAGCATCTTTGCCTTTGCGGATGTTGTCACCCACCTAGAAGTATGCCTCTGGGAGTGCTGTGTTCAGTAATCTTGGTAGCGCGTTCTATAAATGCGTCATGCTGTAGTGTGTCAGGGTAGTTAGGTGTATGTTCGACTCCCAGCCCTGCCAAGTGTGTGTGTGTGTGTATGTGTGTGTGTGTGTGTGTGTGTGTGTGTGTGTGTGTGTGTCTTTGCGTGCATGCTCCTGTCCACCTGGGGACGCAGTCTTGCTTTTAGACACCGCACACCACAGCAGTTTGCTACCAACATCTTTGCCTTTGCGGATGATGACACGCACCTAGATGTCTGCCTCTGGGACTGCTGTGCTTAGTAATGTTGGTACTGCATTCTGTAAATGCGTCATGCTGTAGTGTGTTAGGGTAGTTAGGTATATGTTCGACTCCCAGCCCTGCCAAGTGTGTGTGTGTGTGCTTGCGCACATGTTCCCGTCCGCCTGGGGATGCAGTCTTGCTTTTAGATGCCGCACACCACAGCAGTGTCCTACCGACATCTTTGCCTTTGCGGATGATGACACTCACCTAGATGTCTGCCTCTGGGACTGCTGTGCTTAGTAATCTCAGTAGTGCGTTCTGTAAATGCATCATGCTGTAGTGTGTTAGGGTAGTTAGGTGTATGTTCGACTCCCAGTCCTGCCAAGTGTGTGTGTGTGTGTGTGTGTGTGTGTGTGTGTGTGTGTGTGTGTGTGTGTGTGTGTGTGTGTTTCCAGCTGCATGACAACAGTACATTGCTTTTACAGTATTCACTCTCCATAACATCCGTGCAGCATCTTTGCCTTTGCTGCTGCTGTCTGCAGGCTAGACGTGTGCCTGTGTGAATCATGTGATCCACTGATCACGATAGCACATTTTGTAACTGCGTAATGCTGTTGTGTGGTACAGTGCTTACGTTTATGTTCTGCTCCCAACCCTGCTACGTGTGTGTGTGTGTGTGTGTGTGTGTGTGTGTGTGTGTGTGTGTGTGTGTGTGTGTGTGTGTGTGTGTGTGTGTGTGTGTGTGTATGTATCTATCTACATATATATATATATATATATATATATATATATATATATCTATATATATATATATATATATATATATATATATATATATATATATATATATATATATATATATATATATATATATATATATATATATAATGTATATTGTATATAGATATGTGTGTTGGGATTATCACTCTTGACTCTGCTGCATTGTCTGTACTTGAGCACCTTAGATGTATGTACATCTGCTATGGCTCTGTGGTAGTGCACATACTGTGTGCTGTAGTGATCGTGGGTTATACATGTGTAGTGACCGGTTATTGTTTTGCTGGGTATTACACGGGCATTGGAAACAATGTTAGTGCAGCACCTTTGACTGGTCATATGCAGATCTCGGCAACAGTCAGGAGTGCTTATTACATTGGACTGTGAGTATGGCTCATATCCATCTGTAGTAACTGTCAATTCTATGCATCTCAGGTTAACATTACAGACGCACATTTATCCACAGGTTGTGGTACAGATCCCAGGACTGTATGTGTAGACATTGACAGGTGCAGGACTGGGTTGTGTTGGATGCATGGAGGGGTGTCCATGGCCAGTAATGGGGATCTCTACAGCCTGGCAGGTACAGTCTGTGCCTGTCCCACAACCTCATGTATATGGCTGACACATGCTGTACCTGTGTATATGCAGACACACACACTTACCACAAACAGCTATGGCTATCACATACACACACCCATTGCACCACCATTGGGCCATACAATAACCATTGTCCCTCACACACACACACCTATGTGTACATTGGATGGCTTTATGATAGCTCTGGACATGTTAACACCACACCCTGTGCATATGATGTCACCTGTGCCACCACCTGTGATGTGTAACATTGATGCAGGATCTGACTAACCTGGTGCTGCTGCACACGGTGGCTTTATTCCACTGTATTGATGTTAGCATGATGTTAACACACAGTGTGTTACTTCCAGGTGTACTTCAGCAGGCATGATGCATTGCAGCTATGACCATCACTGTAGCATAGTGTACAGCACTGTTACTTCTGATGATGTAATCTCCATCCATCTGCCATTTCACTGATGTGTGTAGTATTGGCAGCATGTGTGTCTGTGTGTGCAGTACGTGTGTGATGTGTGTAGTACACATGTATACATGCTTACAAACGCATACACAACATTACACGGGCTTCACCATTCGTACACTAGCTTACTCGTACTTCCACACGTGCACACGGGCTAACACGAGCGCACACATGCTTACTCGGGCTTACTGGCGTGCACGGGCACAGACACACTGTGGGCAGGTTTGCAGGTCACATCGGTGGTATCCATGGTGTACGCCGTCAGTCTCCTGACGTTCCCTAGGATTGCTCATGACACGCCTCTTCCACTGAGTACTGACAGCACACATGTGACACTGCTCCGGTGAGGTTACAGTGTTTTGTACATACATACTCATGTTGTCACCTATCTTCTACTCTAATAGTCCCCTTAACCTACACTACACTGTAGAGGCTTTGCCCATATGGCATGACATGTTGTGATTCACTATCCTGAGCCTCACATTGCCTACAAATGCTTCGTTACATCTCTGACAGAGTGCTTCCACACATAAGTACCAGTACGCAGTAGCCATGTTGTCTCCAGCTTGCCATTCATCTGCATGGCGTACTAACATCTAACTAAACCTACATTTTGTATGTATATTATCGATATGTCTTGTTTTGAAGCGCAGCGCGTTCTCATGGTGCTGCACTACATTTCCACACCAGGGATTGGGGGAGGACAACTACTGGTTCATTGATATCCAATGGACAAAGCCACCACTGGCCTTGGACTTGGACATTGGTATGCTTCTTCGACTGTATTCATACTGTATTTGCAGCTGTCATTGCTCCGTTTAGGAACGTGCAAAACGTTAGTCGCATAACATCTGGGTACATTTCTGCACATAACTGCTCTTGCACGGACAGCTTACGGTTTCATGTATCGCGTAATTATGTAGGGTTACCACCTGTCCCACTTTGCGAGGGACAGTCCCTCTTTGGGCAGTTGTGTCCTGCAAAAAATGTGAATAAATGGCAAATGTCCTGAGATTTTAGGACAAAATTATTTTCTATATTTTATGTAATAGTTGCATAAAACAGTTATTCTGTATCTGAAACACCTAAATGTTATAAGAAACAGAATAAGGAACTAAAATGCTACAAGAATAAACTTTTATTCAGGCAAAAAACTGAAGTTCTGTCCTTTGTACTGGCCGTGGGTATGTTTTGCCCTGCAAAATCAGATGTTTGTAGCACAAATGTCCCACTTTGGCCATTTGGAAATGTGGCGACCCTATAATTACATAATTTGCATAGCTTACACATACAAATGAGGTATGTTGCAAATCCCAACATTGTCCGTGCAATGTTCGTGTTACGGGCGGTCTTGCACTCCCCTGCAGGTGTTTGCTGAATAGCCTGGCAGTCATCTTTCCTTGCTGTACTCTCACTCAATCCATACACGCTGGAGGCTTCGTGTATCATGGCCTAGGCTTTGCTGTGTGCTATGTCTATTTGTGGTGTATGCATGGCTGTGGGTATGTCCCACTGTCATCATTGGTAAAGGTGACACCCTATAGGTACTTCCTGTAGACTGCTGTGTCATTTGACATGTCAGCACATACCTGCGGATGAACTTCCTACTGCAGCGCTTTTCATACCTTCTGAGTTATCTTGCAGTCGATAATGCTGTTTCCTCAGACATGTATCTGTTTCTGATCATACCTATCAACCTCCTAGTGCAAAACATCTGTACAAAGCCTAACATGATGGGGGAACAGATAGGGGCAGATTCTACATATTGCTCTTACAAATGTAGATAGTTGACAGCATTATAGGTTTTGCATTAGTATGAACTTTCTGAGGGATTTGGGGTCTTAAACACATATGTTTATCATTATTTAATGACGTCAGTTCTCAGGTATTTGGTAGACAGGTACAGATTGTGAGAGGAACACACCACACATATGAGGCATACATCTGCACATTCGTACAGTTGCGAGGTATGTTTCTGATACTGGACATCAATTTCCTTATGCCAATACACACAATACATGGCGCCATCACAGGCCAGTTACCATTACATTCCTATTGCAGGACACACACACCCAATGGGTTATATTCCTCACACAGGCCAACAGGTGGTTATCCACACTAATTATTCCATCATGTACCTTATGTATACGCCGGTATTTGCGCTTTCCGTCAGTGGCAGAGCTCACGTACGAGTATGGGGGACTGGACACTGTATGGGTGACACTGCATGACACCCTGAGGGACACATGTCTTTTGAGTCTATTAACCTTCCACATTGACTTTCACAGGCCATACATTGTAATTCACATTTCTGGACAAACATGCTTATGACTTGTACATGTTTTGTCATTTGTCCTGACGTCTTTCTTCTTACCTGTCCACCTAGTATCACTAGTTCTGTACATTTCATTAGGACGGGTTACTTTCATACCTCTCACCTGTACACATTATAGGTATACGCCCTGGGGTTTGACCTATGATTCTGTTACATTTGTCATGATAATGTGCCTTTCTGGTAGATTGCTGGCAAGCCATGATGGACTGTGTGGTTAGGTAATCATGACTGACATTTCTATTTCAAGATTACTAACTCTCATAACATTCGTATTCCTGACTACGCAATTATTCTATCAATGGTCTGACTTTGTCTGAGGTATATTTAATATAGTCCCTATTTGTCTGTCGTGTACTATGCCTTAGTCCAGCTGTCTTATTCTGACATTCTGGCAGGTATGGTTACCATCTTGGTTGTACGCGTGTCCATCCATGATAATCGCCTACATGACACTGTTATAGGTCCCTACATCTTCCCGCAATGGTTTACACAATATCCAGTAGATGGGTTGCACCTTTTTGGAGAATGTAGGCGTATGCTATACCCACATAGGTATATTGATCACTCCCATGGGGCATACCTAATAGATCTGCATACCCATGATTCCCATACCTGACACACCTCCACAGCACCCATTAGACATGTTTAATGTGAGCGATAATAAAGTGTGGGGACACGTCTGAACACTCCTCACTCTGCGGATATAAGCTCGTACGTCATACATTCAATCGACCCATGTGTTATTACCCTTGCACCTGCTACTGTTGCATGTACACCTATATCGTAGTTGCAGGTGTAACTTCTTTTGCATCAATGACGGTTCGCACTTTGTACAGGATCAATTTTTGGGGTCCTGCAAAGGACACCTATATTCATGTTTAACGTATAGAACTTGCAGGCCCTGTCACACTGGTACTTTCCGGGCAATGGTTTGGAAACCATCGGTGTATTCTCCTTTCATGCATGTCTGTCTGTCTATCCATATTAGCTATACCGTGACCTATTTATGTGCATGTGTTATATGTACAGGGACATATGCTTGTTGTGTATATATCTATTCATGTATCGTGTGTGTATAGATATATATATATATATATGTACATATATACATATGCCTGTACATTCCTCATCTCGTCATTTGCTTTGGATTATGTCTGTGGATATATGTGTATATATATCTCCATATCATACCTTTCAACTGTACAGATTTCCGCTGCATGTACAGCTGTTTGCCTCTTATCTTTGGTCCATTTTTCATAACCTTGTGTCTATCTGGCAAGTTAGTGGCATATCATTAAGGACTGACGTTGGTAAATAATGACAAACATTTCAGGTTACGACTTCATACCCTTCAGAGAATCCATGCTAGTGACACACCTGTTATTCTATCCACTTTCTATGTTTGTTAGGGCAATATCTGGGGATTGTCCCTATTTGTACCAGTTGTTGTCATGGCTTTGTCCAGTTTCGTACTTTACGGGTTTAACAGGTATGAGCCATGTACATAGAACGTGGGGAAAACACCATTCATTTTCTATTCTGTGAGTGGATTACACACGCAGGTGCACTTGCATATCCTTATTGTGGGTTACATATGTTTCATAGATAATTGTGCTTCCGTGAACTTTCATAATTCTGACCGTAACAGTTACATATCTGTATTCCAGTTTACGGACTATTGCGAAACACACGTTCACCTTTACATATTTAAATGTGTGTACTGCACTAACATTTTCATTACACTTTCAAGTTATATGTGCAGTGGTCGTAGGTCAACCGGGACTGCATTCACGTTGGCCGGATACTGGAACCATTATTCTATTGGTGTTCTCCCTCATTGATATGCATACCCATAGTACTTAGCTACATCAACATATGCCTCACCGCTTCACCTACGACACAGGCATCCATTCTCCTGCTGGGAAAAAGGCGGTACTACATATTACGCATTCCCTATTGCCTACTGCTGTGAACTCCGGCTGCATTGTTAATCACTCCGAGGATATGCAGAACACCAAGGCATATAGTCCAGCCACATACAGGTCTTTGATTGTCAGGATGTTCATGTAGTGATCTGGGTTTCGGCTTGTCTACCTGGTGAACGGAACTTCCCTGGCCGAGGTCAAATGTCAGACGAAGCATATGGACAGGGATTATCTTCCTATTTTTAAGTTTTACCTGTGTTTATAGACACAGGTCTTTGTGCACCTGTCAGCAGCTTATTCTGTTGGCATTACATATTATGAGTGGGGTTGTTACAGTCCATAATCCACGGTGAGGTGTGTTCCCATTCACATTTGACTATTACCTGTATACAGTCATACGGGGATTATTATTTTTGGACATGAAGTGACTACAGGTATGCAGTTGTACATTACACAAGTGTGAAGGGCTGTTCCTGTAAATATGTACGGACCATACCTTTCAACCTCTTAGAGCACCGAACTTGCGCAAAACCTACATGATGGGGGGACAATTAAGGACACATTTTAACGATTGCTCTTACAAGCTTAAAATGTTGATAGAATGCTAGGTTTTGCATTAGCATGACTTTTCTGCAGGTTGTGGAGTCGTATACTCAGGATATTTCTCATTATTTAGTGACGTCAATCCTCAGCTATTTACCACACTGGTGCAGATTGTTGGAGGCACACACCAACACTATGGGGCAAACCTGTGGTCATTCTTAGGGTTGCCACCTTTTCGACTGCCCAAAGTGGGACATGTTCTGCAGAGATGACAGATTTTCCAGGACAAACCATACCTACAGCCGTGCATAGTACTGAACTTTAACCTTTTTTGTACATATAATACCTTATTCTAGTAACATTTGAATTGATTATGCTACTTCACATAACATATTGAGGATTCATATATAAAATAACCGTTTTATGCGACTATTAAAGTAAATTAGGAAATAAACTCTCAGGACATTTGCTATGTCTTGATTTTTTTCACAGGACACAACTGCCTACAGAGGGATTGTTACTCGCAAAGTGGGACAGGTGGTGACCCTAGCCATTCTGCGAATATCCGGACAGTTGAGTGGTATGGCACGGACCTCTGTAATACGCTGTTGTGTTCTGGCACAGCAGTAGCTCAGCATTAGAGACTGCAGTCGGAACATGCTGACAGACAGTTGGGTTTCAGACTTCCTACTCCAGACATTAATGCCAATGTGCAAACTGTTATTCTATCAAATTCTATGTTTCTAAGAGATATCTTTACAGATTGTCCCTGATTTTGGACCTTTGTCTCACTTATATTCATGGCTCTGTCCAGATATCTTGCTCACACAGGTTGACAGGTATGGTCAGTCACGAATGCACACAGTCAGTGTGCCTCACACTTGATCAGGGTTGACCTGTTTACGTAGTGTCTTCCTCGCCCTCATGCCGTTTTCCACTTTGCAAATGTGTGCATTATATTCTCCCTCCTATTCGTGTCTGGACACGTGCGTCACGGGAAGGTATTTTATCCTGGGTGGTAGGTTATGCATGCCCACTTAGGGCTGGACAGTGTCATGGACCTCCACTGCACGTTCTGACTTGTGTCCAGATATCTACTGGATTGGACATCATGTCGTCATACCCATTCTACTATTTACACGAGTTGGTCATCCCATGAGGGATATCACAAAAATTGGTCGAAACCAAAACAAGTTAGATCATGAAGATTTTTGTGGCTGCACGAAAATGTGCAGGGGGTTTTACCTGCAGGGGATACATGGTTTGCAATCCTGACACTGCCTAGGGTGACAATACCTACTACATATGCATAGGGGTTACTGTGTGTAGCTGTTTCTGCAACAAACCAGTGAACCAAGTACGGCTGGATTTGGTGGACATTCTGGTATGGTGGCAGGTTGTGTGTTGTGGAGCGTATGCTGGGTAGGCTATTATGCATCCAGGTGTGCTGCGTTTGTTATGGCCAGTTCCATCAGGACCCATCTGTGGGTATGTGACGGTGCCGTATCTATACATTTGTCTCGCATATTTCCATATTCATATGTTTGTGGGATTGTGTTCTACACTATGGCCTGTCTGCTTGTCTTGCAGCTGTTTCTACATGAGGTTGTGTTTCTTTCCACTTTACCCGCTGCCCCCTCATACACCTCCGGTTCACCTTTTCTGCATACGACACAAGTATCGCCTTTGAGGAATTTACCATTAAACACACACCCCTCACACGTTAATTGCTCACACCCCATAGAGCACTACTTTGGTTGTTGGCCCATGACACGGCCAGAGTTACACATTGACTACCCTAAATGTGTCCGGTACCTTTATGGTTGTGTGGACTACCCTGCCATGTTTGCTTTCCACATGCTAAACCTCATGCACATAGGTACATGCCCTTACTTCACTTTCATTACTTGGTTGGTGTATCTGGGTACTACCCGTTCGACTGAGTCATATACACGTTCGGATTATACAGCTGCCTTCCGGATTTTGCCAGCCTGTTCTACTCATTGGTAGGATGGCACCTTTTCCTATGTCCAAGCTATTCCTTACACATGTCCGACTGTTGTGGACATTGCCTCCCCACAGTCAATGGTTGTGTTTCCACCTTTTCAATTGGCCACAGTGTGACATAGGGTTACCACCTATCCCACTTTGCGAGGAACAGTCCCTCTTTGGGCAGTTGTGTCCTGACATGTAATTGTCAACATGGCAAATGTCCTGTGATTTTAGGACAAACATGTTTCTTATATTTTATGTGATAGTTGCATTAAACAGTTAATTCTGTATTTGAAATACCTGACTGTTATGAGAAACAGAATAAGCAACTAAAATTCTACAGGAATACGCTTTTCTCTAGGCAGAACAGTTATGTTCTGTCCTTTATACTGGCCGTGGGTATGTGTCGACCTGTACAGTCTGATGTCTGTACCAAACATGTCCCACTTTGGCCATATGTAAGGGTGGCAACCCTACTGTGACAGTTGCGGTGAACACAGCATATTTTACAGGCCGACACATACCCACGTTCAGTTCGGCATAGTTCTTGCCTATATCTAAGCTTATTCTTGTAGCATTTCGGTGTCTTATTCTGTTTGTTATGACATTTATGTATTATACGTCCAGTGAAATATGTTTAATGCAACTATTGCATGATGTCTACAGAGGAATATGTCCTATATTCTCTGGACATTTGCCAGTTTTACATGTTTGTGTCAGGACACATCTGCCCACAGAGGGACTGTCGCTCGCAAAGTGGGACAGGTGGTAGTCTTGGTCGATGGTATGGATCATACTGTTCCTTTCAGCCTACATGTGTCCGTGTTGTTATGGCTCGTTTATATGCTGCTTCTGTTTCGTTTACATACGTATGCTATTTCCTATCATATTTGGTATGTGAAATATGGACATACCTTTTGTATGTGACTATTACATGGCTTGTGGGATATGATTCAGACATACGGTCACTACCTATATCTACATTTCTCCTCGTGTATTTTGTTATGGACACATCTGCACAGCTATGTTCCCTCCCTCAAATTATGGGTCTGCTGGTGACCCTCTCCGTTGGACTGGACGTACCTACTGGCGGCGTGCTAACATCTGATATGTTTCACTTCCACATGGTATAGCTATCAACACTACGTTGGACTACACGGTTTTCCTGTCATTTGTTTATGGGTAGGGACCCGTTATTCCCTACCGTGCATTTGTGTTTGAGTCTTCATTTTCTGTTCACAGGGACTCTGCTTTGCATACGTTTCAGTCTCCATGGACACTGATAGGTACGATTACTATTGCTGGTGGAATATAATATTCAGCAATTTAGGTTGCTCCTCGAAAGCCGACATTGACACGCCTCCCTGCGCAACTTCGATACGCCCCTTACACTTGCGCACGTTTCCTATGCACGTGGCTGTGGCGGCTGCACACCTTCATTAATATGCATATGGTGCGACTACTCCACATCTACTCCGCACGGCTGGTGCAAGCCTTACGCCAGACTTGCGCCGAGCTTCATGAATCCGGGGGCATGTCTATATAAAACACCTTCGTATAAACATAGAACTAGTGTTTTAAGGGGCGTGTTGCTAGAAAAGGTTTCAAAGTTACCTTTTCATTTAGCCCACGTCCTCTATATCCTTGAAGTCTGATTATCCACCTATTTTCACATTCTTCAGTGTGGTTTTTAACATTACCCAATCTGCTTGTTTTTTTAATCCGCTCCAACACACTGAACTTAAATTTATGTGATGTCCCTACACTCAACACATGTCTGGCCAAGGCATTATTATCGTCCTCTCTATTAATAGCATAAACATGCTCTCTCACACATTCCCTGAGACTTCTGTTAGTTTTTTCTGTATAGAAACACAAGCATATTTGGCAAACAGCCAAGTATACTAGGTCTCCAGATCTACAGTCAACGTAAAAATTAAATCTAAATACATTCCCTGTATCTGGATGAACAAAGTAGTTAATACCAGACATATAAGCACACTGGTTGCACCCTCTACAAGAGAAGGTGCCTTGTCTATTGGATATAGTTAAACCCTTCTTGTCACTATCGTAACACAACAGCCTTTTTAATGATTTTGAGTTTTTATAGGCAAAACTTGGTTTACTTCCTACTATCCCAACAATTCTATCATCAGTAGTCAGAATGCCCCGGTTTTTGTTGATAACATCCTTAATCTTTAAGTTCTTATTAGAATAGGGAATCGTTATCCTACTTGCATTTTGGTTCTTTGTAAAGGTCACCAAGGCAACAGATGACAGTTACCTACCTTGATCTGGCTCAGGTATGTGATACAATACCCTCTTGGACATTGTTAATAAACTTGCAGAACTAGGAAAACAAAAACACTTCACAACATGCTGGATAAGTCGCTGGCTCATGGATAGGACTCAGGAGGTTGGGATCAGTGAGGGCACCTCCACAAAGAGGCCAGTTACCAGTGGAGTCCCATGCTGGGAACTCTTCTTTGACAACTGCTTCTCAGAAGTCAAAGTCAATGTCAAAGGCCTCTGGCTGACCAAGTTCACAGATGACTGCAATATGGGAGTAGTCACAGAATCCCCCAAGATAAAAACACTCTATACAGGAAGGTCTAATGCAGACAGATAACTGCTGCCAAAGTCACGGCATAAAACTCAATACAAAGACATGCATTATATTATCTTTTGGGAATTTATACACCCCTGGAAACTATGTCATCAATGAAACAATCCTAAAAGTTGACAGTATAGTCAGTGAACTGGGACCTCATGTAGACAGAAACCTAGCCTTTGACCAACATGTGTCCATGGTAGTAAAGAAAATCCTACTATGTTGCTCAACTTCTAAGTAAGGGCATGGCATCTAGGTCCAGGGAAGCCATCATACCACTCTCATCAGACCCATCATAAAGTAGAATACTCTCTTCAGTATGTATCTGACCAGACACATGCAGCAAATGGAATGCCCACAAAGGTTCCTTACAAAAGGCATGCAAGGAGTAAACACAATGCCCTATATGGATCACCTTAAAGCCCTATCTCTATTCTCTGCCTGAGAGGTGCCCTATGCCTGGGGTATATAACAGTTGTGTATAGACCACCAAAGTTAAGTGTAGATAACCCAGAGGAATTCATACATTTCTTACATGAAACACAGAAGAAAATAATAATATTAGCTGGGGACTTAAATTTACCAGAAACAGACTGGAATAATATTGATTCAGCAATGTTAGTAAAGACATTCTTCACAGAGTATATTCAGGAACAACAAATGCTTCAGATTGTAAAAAAACCTACCAGGGCACGGAATATACTAGATACTGTTTGTGTTCCCAAAGAAATTACTGTAACTTCGAGTCAAATTTTAGCACCATTGATGTGCAGTGATCATGGGTTCATAAAGGTTAATTTGTTGCTAGATAATTCTGCCAAACTGAAATCTAAGCCAATGCACAGAAGGTTAATTACAGATTATAGGGAAGCAAAACAGTTACTATATATGTGCGATGTTCAATGGAAAAACTGCAAATGGAATGTGGAAAGTTTTAAAAGAGAAATTGTTTGAGTGCAAAAAGTCAAAAAATGTTTAACATCAGGATCTAGACATGCAAAATCAGGGGGATATATTTCCATAAGAACAAAATACCTGATTAAGCTGAGAGACAAAACATATAAGAAATGGAAGAGAGGTCGAACTGCAACTTTGAAAACTGAAATAAACAAACTGGACAAACAGATTAAGCATAGTGTTAGACAAGATCAAGAAAAATTTTAAGACAATTTATATAAAGATATTGAGCATAATAGGACACCTTTTTATAGATACATAAGATATGGAAGGAGTAAAGATACACAAATTGATAAACTGTCTGCAGATTCTAAAGTTTATTCTCAGACACAACAGATTATAGATATATTTACAAAATCTTATGCAAAACAGTTTGGCTCCACAAAAGGGGTGGTAAGATGTCCTAGTGACATCCAGGTAATCTCAGATACTGGAATCAAATTAGATTTTATTGAAAAAGAACTGTGCAAACTGGATCCAAACAAAATGCAGGGAGGAGACAGAATAAGTAACAATGACCTGAGAACACTTCAGCAAGAACTTACACTATCATTATATCTATTATTCACTAGGTCATATAAGTATGGGGAGATTAGTCAAGATTGGAGACATGCACTTATTAAACCTGTCTTTAAGGGAAAGGGGAGTAGGACAAACACAGAATCATATATACCCTTAAGTCTACTTTTATGTTGTGGAAAAATAATGGAGAAGGTAATATTGGATAAGTTATTGTCAGAACTGGATAGGTTGGGACTTGAAACCATATATTTATTTATTTATTTTATTTTATTTAACATTTGTTGACCGGGAATGTCTAACTGAGCCAAAGCCCTTGCAGAGGCCCAGTGAGAAAAGCTCCAGTACATACATATAACATTTAGTCATTGATTACAGATATTATACAAGTGGCATTTCTGAGAGTTTACAGATTACCTTTAGTCATCATACGAATATTATTTAAGTAGAAAAAATGTTAAAAACAGTTAGATTATAGCCATAACGATTTTTTTTAAAAAGTAGTACTTAGTATAAAACAGCAACATAGGAGTAAAAAAAAGTTTTTTTTTTTTTTTTTGCAATTTATCAAACAGCATACAGTACAAGTATTATGAAGAGGAAGACTGATTAGGGAAGGTGAAGTCGAGAGTTTTCAAGGAGGGTTTGAGCACTGGCAGATCCATTTCCTGTTGAAATATTCTTTTAGAGTTAGTTTAAATTGTTTGGGATGCGTGTGTGTTCTAATTTCGAGGGGAAGTTTGTTCCATTCAGTAGAGGGGTGGTAGCTGTATAAGTTACATCCTGCTTTAGATTTGGGCTTATAGATTTTTAAGAGGTCTTGGGAAGAGCTTTGGAGTTTTCTGGAATGAGCGTAGTGGGAGATAATAGAGTGTAAGGCTGGAAAGAAGGATGGCTGGTAAAGAACTGAGTGTATGGTTTGGAGCTGAGAGAGAAGAAGGAGGTGGGATAGTTCTAGCCAGTTTAAATATCTTAGAGAGAGACAGTATATATATATATATGTATATATATATATATATATATATATATATATATATATATATATATATGTGTGTGTGTGTATATATATCTTAGAGATATATCAGCATGCATATACTGAAAATAGATCTATTACCACCTGTAACATGATGTTCTATAACAATATAATAACAGATATGAATGAAAAAATGTGCTGTGATGTTATTTATATAGATTTAACTTCAGCATTTGACAGGGTCATACACAAAACACTGATCAAGAAATTAGTACAACTAGGTATTGATGTACTGTTGATAAGATGGATAGCTGCATGGCTTACAAATAGGACATGGCAAGTATCACACACCAACTGGACAGGTGAAATCCTTGGCTACAGTCAAGGTGTCCCACAGGGCTCTGTCCTAGGCCCTTACTTGCTTAGATTGTATATTTCAGACCTTACTTTTTCATCTGAGGTGTTCTACAGTCTATATGCTGACGACCTGAAATTGGGTAAACTGATTACAAGTGTTACAGGTAAGGCATGTCTGCAAAATAATTTGACTAAATTGACCATCAGGGCACAGGAGAATAATCTGCTGATAAATACATCAAAAACTAAGCATACAAGATTTGGGAGACATAAACTGAAAGGTGAATAATTAATATAGCACACAGTGATTAAAACTGTAGACTCATTTAAGGACCTCGGTACATGGATAGATTCAGCTATGAATTTTTCTAATCATATCAACCAATTGGCTAATGATAGTTATAGAACTATAGGTTGTATAAAAATATTTATAAAGTCTAGGAAATCAAATATAATGAAGTCATTGTTTGTTAGTTACATTAGACCCAAACTTAAGTATGGAATAACAATATGGAGACCCTATAGAAAAACAAGCATGAATAAACTGGAAAGAGTATAGTGGAAATATACCAAGGGCATACATGGATGTGAAAATTATTATTATGAAGGACTAAAATATCTGAACTTATACAATATCTCTTATAGATATTTAAGAGGAGATCTTATTCAGGTATATAGGACATTTAGAGACAACTACCTCTGGGAATGTTTGGGGTTATCAAAAAGTACTAGAGAATTACCAGATAACCTATGTAGAAGATTCTATAGGAATTAGAAGTGTACTAATTGGTTCTCTGACAGAGTAGCTGATGCTTGGAATAGACTACCAAATTACATTAAGGCAAGTACTAGTTTAGATATTTTTAAGAACAGCCTGGACATTTATTATGGGAAGAAGTGTTTTGGTATATTGGCAAGCTAGAAGGGCATTAATGCCCATGCTTGAAACATTTGTATGTATGTATGTATGTATGTATGTATCTTTGGATCCTGCAGTGATAAGATTTTTTCACATCCACAAAACAAACAGCATCTGACCTACTAGATCCAAAGACTTAATTTTTGTTGTAACATCAGTAGGACATGTTAGAGAGACAGATACATATCTGAAAGAACTCCTATTCTCTGGAATAGGCTCAACATGCATGTGAAGCAAAGTCCCTGCCAAACCCTATTTCAGCATAACTTGAACCAGTCGATGGAAAATTAGAAATGTGCCCCTTGTCTGGTGCCTATGTCTTTGATGGACAGAGGCAGCCAATGAAACAAATCATAACCAAAAATCACTCCTTTATAAATGTCTAAAACATAAAACTTGTGGGTTAAATTTGGGTCACACTGCTAATCTTATAAAGGCCCAATTAGTCATCAATGTAGTATACACTTATGAACCTATAATTCTCTAGTCTGCTTTTTTTTCTTTTGTTAAGACTGCTGGAAAACAATATGTTTGGTCAAAAGTTTTATACATTGAATTAACATCTTGTATAGTGATTCATCCACAGGGACAGTGATATATCAGACCTTAAATGGCTATCTCTCCTCTGCTACTTTCCTAGACCTATCTAAAGCATTTGACATGGTCCCACACAAACAACTCATCTCTGTCCTCAATAACCTATCCTTCTCTCAATCAGTCACCAACTGGTTTCAGAGTTACCTGTCTGACTGCCAACAATCCGTTGTATGGCAGAATGACATATCTCCCCAACTACCTGTCTCCATAGGTGTTCCCCAAGGATCTATCCTTGGACCCCTACTCTTCTCTGTTTTCACCAATAATCTAGCCTCTGCCACCAAACATGGCACACTTGTACAATACAAAGATGACTCAACCATCATCTGCTCAGCCCAGTCCCTACCCAAATGGCAAAAAGTCACACAGGAAGCCTTTTCCTCTGTTGAAACTAGGTTATCCGATGCCCAATTAATACTCAATCCAAACAAAACTAAACTGCTCATCTTCCAACCCACCAAACATACTCAAAACAACTCTCACCTTAACATCACAGCAAAAGACAACACCACTATATACCCAACTGAACACACCAAATTGCTAGGAGTGGAAATAGACAATAAACTAAAATTTGACATTTACATATCCATGACCATAAAAAAGTCCACAAAAAATTAGGAGCATTATACAGAAATAAGCAACTTCTCACCAAAGGAGCAAAGATTTCAATAGCAAATTCCCACCTTATCTCTACCCTACTTTATGCCTCTCCAATATATACCAACCTAAGGCATTGCAATCTAAAGAAGCTAGAGACCTGCTACAACAAAATTGCCAAATTTGCCACAGGAGCATCCTACCATAGTCACTACTGTCTCTCACTTGCTGAACTGGGCTGGCTTGAACTCCCTCACCTCGTTCAATGGTATCAACTCTCACTCGCCCACAAACTAGTAAACCATCCATTAAATGTCCCATCCCTCCAGAATCTACTCCAACCCTATTGCACCACCAGACCACTAAGGTCCAGCAACAAAAATCACTTGCAGATCACTAAAGCCAATAACTCTGCTGGTGAAACACTATTCTCTTGCACCATAGCTAAATTATGGAACTCCATCCCACCACAATTACCTCCATACCATCATGCACCCACTTCAAAACTTTACTAAAAGCGCACCTAAAAACATGCTGGCTATGCCCTTGCAACTCCCACTCTAATATCACCCACCCCATCCAACCACTACCTTTCTTTCCACCCCACTAACTACCTTGATTATAGCAAGCTCAGATGCTCATAAGCCTAGTACTTATACAGCAGGAACTTCTTATTGTGACATTTGTTAATGTATGTTATGTACTTCGCAGATAAAGATTCTAGTTGTCTACTGATGTACTATGATCTTCATCTGTAAATATGTTTGTAATTAATTGCTATGTTAATCAAATTGTTAATTGCTATGTAATCCAATGTAACTACTGTCTGTTTATTTTAACTGTGGAGCTTTTCTCCCCAGTCCTTTGCTGAAAATGGACCTACGTCCAGTCGGACACTCCCGGTCAACAAATGAAAATAAATAAATAAATAAATAAATCATTTTTTCCCCTTCTGAAATGGGGAACACATTATAGGGTGCCCTATTTTTTGTCTGTTTTCTACCTAGCTATAGGCCGATTATTTCAAGATTTTCTGGCATGCTGTTGTAGATTTAGAGGTTATATTTCCAGTGCTTTCTTGTATAGAACTTTTTATTGTTGATGATGTCAAGACCATTGACATTTGTTGGGAAGTGCTTAGGGCCACTAAATTAATAAGGCCAAAACTGTCACTTTAAAACAGAATGAGATACTTATCACTGGGATCTTCCTTTTTGGTTAGTTGATATTTTGGGTTTATAACTATATTCACAGCTGCATCATTTGTAAAGGACAATTATGGATCTTGTTAAGAAGTTAATTCTTCCATTGGCCATGCTCTACTCCTAGCAATTACCTATCAACCCTTGGGATAGGATTGTTAGCAGAACTCAGAATATAGGCCTAACATTATTTTTGATAATTTGGGATAATAAAAATGACAAGAATTAGTCAAATTTAATTATACAGATGTTTTCCAGAGTGATGTGGCATCTTCCAAGTTTTTAATCGAGTGTATTTTTATCTAATTTAGGTTTGTAGCCAACAAATGTTAGGATTTTGGCAATTTCAAGGCCTTGAGAGCTAATTTATCTTTGGTGGATATGTTTTTTTCCAAAACTGTCTAGTGCAAATCCATCATTTTTTAAAAGAAAAAAACACAACTAGTTAGTGTTGTTTTTTCTAATTTGTGGACATTCCCTGACCATAATATGTGAAAACTGTCAGATTAGGGCCCTATTTCTCCTCTTTTTTGTCAGTTACTAGCTAATGAGCTGGACAGTGAGATTCCTGGTAAATGTTTGAAGGATCTATCTAATATAGGACTTGCCTATTTCCTGTTGGACAGAGAGTAAATGGTTATACAGCCTTACTGAACTGGTTATTGTATACTCCAATAATGTGGAGAATTGGGGAATGGGGAAGGGTTTTTGGGGCAAGCTCTTGCTGAGCTATAAGTGTAGGTAGCTTACTTTATTGTCACTATACGGGCAGACAGGTCTAAAAAAAAGCCAACTCCGAAAGGGATATTAATGGTATGGAAAATGCATTAAAAGCTTTAGATAGTAAGCCACTGGTTAATTTTAATAAGGATGACTGGGAATATGGAAGTGAGGCATTGCATATTTTGAAAGTAATATGATGTAGCTTTTGCAGCTCAACAGAGTTGAGTATCTTGGACAGATGGCAGGCTAAACAAGCTGGACATGGCAAAATATTTCCTGGAACTCACGATGTGTGTTGGAAGTCTGCAACCAATGAATCTTTATAATTTCATATGTGTTGGGATTGCTCTACAGTTAGACACTTTTGAAAGGAGTATATAGAAAACCTTCACAAAGCCACTGGTTAAGCAGCTCCCATGTCAAGACCCCCTCAAACTACGGTGGAAATGTATTGTTTTTATCTCATATGCTTTCAAGGTGCTGGTACACAGAAAATGGAAATGTGTATCTGCTAAGGGCTCCATGCTCAGTGTATTTCAGAAAGTCTTAACAAAATGGAAATAGGGGACCTGGACACAATAAGAGTCTCCCTAGCTCAGAATGGTTACCTAGACCTAATCATCAGAACTGGATAAGGGATATTTATATACTTATTTTAAATTTGCTAACTATGTAAGTGACCAATGCTATGTTGTCAGACACATCAAAATTACAAAACAAATATGAAATAGTGACTAGAAAAAGGACATACAGTAGGTATAAACATGAAAATGACAACTATTTGATGAGTAAGATAAGGATTAAATTTTTTGCATTATAGTTCCTTTAATGTATAATTTGGTTACTGTGGACTTTTTAGTTAATGACTATTGAACTGAAACTATTTGAGAAGTCTCCTTGGTCATTTGATAAATTAATGACCATTCATAATCTGAATGCTTCTTACTGATAACATCATTTCTGTACCTCTGTATGATCAGCATATAATATGCTGTCTGTGCATGTTTTATATTATCTTGCTTTCCCTATTTTAAAGTGGTAATACACCTTGTTTAAATATCTGTAAATAAAAGATCAGTACTGAATATACATAAAGATACATAACTTTGTGCAAGATCCAGCTTGGGCTGCTTTGTATCACTTTACATTTGCCTCATCTGTACTTAAACATTTAAGACACTGGTAGCTAGTTGTGCAAATTATCTTGTCTGTGTATGCCACCAGTTGTATAAATGCATATCCTATCTTATTGTGAATTGTCTTTATGTTTTATCGGCTGTGTAACTCTTTCTTTTGGAGTATTGATGATTGTTTTATCAAAGCTATGGAACTGAACTGTTATATTTTGCATGCTGAATATCTCTGGTGGCTATAGCCCAGATCATGGTCGGAAATAATCCAATCCACTTACTTGGGTTAACAAATATCTGAATAAAATATATGCATGCAAGGCAATCTGTATGCAGTTATAGTTTGCCTCATGGTATTAATAATAATCTATTCATTTCACTGTGTGATGAAACGTTTATCACGTAACATTTTGAGATGATCATTACTATTTTGAGCATGTTGAGATTAGATGGATAGATAGATAGATAGATAGATAGATAGATAGATAGATAGATAGATAGATAGATAAATAGATAGATAAATTCACATTCCAGACAGACTAGATTTCATGCGGATTGCCATTGCTATGGGTAGCAGAAAGAAGCTGTTGGTGTTTAATGACATTTTGACATATTTTTCAAATTTAACTGAAAGAAACACAATCTAGTGACATTGTTTTGGGGAAGGACAAAACCCAGCACACTACACATGCAGTGGGTGGTGCCTCTTGCCTGCCCCTAGTTCTTATAATTAACTCTGAAGATGGATTAACAGATTCACCATGCAGCATATTCCCCAGGTGTAGAACAGCCTGTCCCTCTAGATATGCAATGTGATACTCTTATTATACTGCAAATGGAACCCAGATGATTGGATGGGTACCCACAAATTCATCACGGGCTTTACTGTCCTAGCCCTCCTAGAAAAGAGGATATGGCCTGAGGGGAGGTACTGTCAAGTTGTAAATGGTCTAGAGAATCAGTTCCCTTGAAATTTTTATGAATAATATGAATCCATTTCTTCAGGGAAAAGGGCAGATTCCCCTAGGAATAATATTTTCCTAGCTTGTCAAATTCAATCAATAATACAAATTCTGGTTTTCATACAGATGTGTCTTACTCCTAATTACCACACCATCAAAATAATACAGCTGTTCCCACACATTTGGACCATTTGTATAATATTCCCATGACCACAGAATAAATCCAATCAAAGCTAAAGGTGCATTCATATAGAGTTCTTGAACAGATTATGTGCTGTAGAGAATCTGAAGTCACACTTTTTGTATCCACAAAAAATGAACTCAGTATTTATGTTGTGGAGGCCCAGAGTCATAACCTGGCTACAAGCAGCTATATGGCGATGTCACAATCTCACAAGTGACATCCTGGCATCATTCCTAGAAAGATTTAACAAGCTGTTATATGCAGTGACCAAAAAGTGTCATGCCACTACTATCATGCATCTGTGGGAATATACAAAAAATGAAAACATCTCCATCTGTTTAAGCTGGTTAATTTTTTGGAAAATGTAAAATGGAATTATTCAGGCTGTTTGCATTCCCTGACATCCATCATAAATGGGATGGCAGAATGAGCAGGACAAATATGTGTAGACTATATGAAAAATTAGCTGATGCATCCCCTGAAACAAAATGCTACAGATTACCTTATCTGTCCTTTCTCACTCTCTGCTCAGTGGCACAAAAACCATTATAATAGATGGTCTCAGCATGTGGGCATTCATCAATGTAAAAAAATAGACCAGCTCCCACACTTGCTAAATTTTACACTAGCCTTTCACATCTGTTTATTTATTGTGATAACAAGGGTAGTAAATGATTTAGACTGACCATTTGTAAATACTGGTCTAGGTGAGATAAAGAAATACTCACAGTTTATAAATAATAGTAATAGATATATAATTAATACAACATGATGACAGCCTGTTTGACATCTGGTTTGTTGTTAAGTGAGAGAGTTGATTCCAAATTTGTAGTGTAATTACATCTCTCACATATTGTATTTGTTTGTTTTAGCTGTAAGTGGTTGTCAGTATACATGAGGCAATTACTACCTTGTCTCAGGATGCACATGCCAAGCAGGCTGCCCAGAGAAATGGTTGGAAACTGACTGTCCATTATGGCAGATTTTTGCTATAACTACTATTGGGGAGTGGGCTAGTTTGAACAGATTTTGCTCTAGGATTAACAAAGGGGCTTAGTCTATTGAAGGCTATGGGTGAAAATAAAACTATGGCAGCGCTTCTCAGTGTGCAGCTGAGTTGTCCACAATGCAGCAAGGAAGCTATGAAGCGTTCCACTAACAGATGTCTAGTGGAAAATTGTGTCAAGGCATTTGTATTGGTACAGGGCAATGCTAAACCCTGTTGTGTGGTGCACAGCTACATGCAAATGTGAGGTTTAAATACAAATGAGAATAAATACTTTTAAGCAAGGGCACCCGCAGGCAGGTGCAAGGCGGTGCACTTGCACACCCCTGGAATCGGCTGACTAGTTAATCTTCTTTTTATTTAAAAAAAAAAAAAAGTTTTTTTTAGGGCATTCTTCTTTAAGAATGCCCTTCAAGTCCAGTCACATCTGCGCCATGGGCGTGCTGACATCATTGCGCGGTGCACAAATTTTCAGGTTTGCGAGTGGGAACTGAAACTGACGGTTTCTGCTGCATTAATTTGAAACGAACGGTTTCTGCTGCTTCTGATAGGTTTACTTTAGCTGCGAGGAGGAGGACTAAAGATGGAAAGATGGAGTCAGATCATCAAGCACTGAAACGGAGCTGTGATGGGTTTACTTTAGCTGAAAGGAGGACTTCACTAAAGATAACAGATAGGATGCTTTTCAGAGTGAGTAAGGCATCTGAATGAAGGTGTGTGTGTGTGTGTGTGTGTGTGGGGGTATGCACTATATATAGAGGTAGGCAAACATATTTTTATTTATTTACTAATGGAGAAAACACACTAAGCACAAGCCTCTTTTCAGGGGGTGATCAAGGTAAAGTGACATATTCACAGTGACACAGTAGTCAACATGGAATGAGGGAATCAAACCACGGACTAACAAGGTGAAACTTGCTAGCAGCTCATAGCCTTAATCCTCTAATCTAAACTGCCAGACAATGAATGGCAGGTACCATGCTCCAAAAAACAAAAAAACAAATAAATAAAACCAATGCAAAATAAGGAAGCAAAGCCTTCTAGAGGTAGTTACCTTGCCCAGTGATACAGAACAATTTAATTCATGCCCTCAAAGCAGTCATCATGAAACAACAGCCCACCCCCATACAGGTTATTTCATCACATAAACAAAGTTTAAAAAATAACCCATAGAAATTCAAAGGAATTGTTAGGAAACAGTTAATAGGGCAATCACTGTCTATGTCTATAAAACTCAAATAAATGAAATGGCAAAACCATTCATTTAAAAAAGGTAGATGTCTAATATCAGAAATACAGCCATTGAGCTACTGAAGCATGCATATTCTTTCCAGGTGCTGACTACTCTGCACTAGAAAAGATGTCACATGGATACCTGCCAGACTGGTACAGTAAATGGTAGTATATATATATATATATATATATATATATATATATATATATATATATATATTAGATACAGTAAAGAAACCACTGAGATTTATATGCACTGTAATAGGTTAGGCTGACTATGTCAGAATCACACAAACAAGAATACATTTCAGACATTTCGATTTGTAGGAAGAAGGGTACTGCCAAGCGTATGACATTATTAAGGACAACAACTGTTTGGAGGGGGTGGGTTGAAGATGTTTTAATATTAAAGTACCTCTAATGAAACCACATGGGTTTTACCCAGAATTACTAACTTCAGTTTTATGATCCTGAAACAACTTAAGTAGATAGCTGTTACATGCCATTCTCTGCTGGGATTCAGCATTGACATTGTACAGAGTTTGTCCCCCTCTCTACCTACCACTGTTTTTCATGGTACGTCGCTGAACCCATGAATAGTAGAGAATTCCAGACATACTTCTGGTAGTGACTAGAGATTTGTTTTGCTTTACTTCCCTCTATGGTCTAAAAACTAGCTTTTATTATTACTTGGTTTGTTTTTCCACACCTGCTAGTGCTTGGTATGTTTTCTTAAGTCTCCAGACAAATCTTCCCTAAAGGCTATAACTTCTAAATTTCTTACATTTGGAATTAAAACAGTATATGAAACAATGTATACCTGCACTTCAACCTGGTACTGCAAATGAAGCTGTTGCTCATACATTTGAGATTGCTGCTGATTTAGCATGCACATTTTGGCTGAAACTAGATATGGAGCTGTCTGGACCAACATCAGCTATTTTCAAAATTAAGTTAACATTAATTTCTATGCAGAAATTTAATGAATCTCAATCTTCTGAGACAAAGACTGCCATGAGTGAATCATTTAGTAAAGTAGCTGTCTTGGATATTCAGTCTCTTATATTTATGGGAGTTCCATGGGTCAGCACCAGAGCAATAAACTGTTGAGCCAAATGGAACCTCTGGAGTATTGTTCCAAATATAACCTTAGAATATTTAGAAATGTGATAGAATCAGAAGCCAGTGGCATATTTCATTTCTTTATAAAATACTGTCTGTCACTGTCTAGGAATTTCAGTCGGGCTACCATGGTACTAGACTGAGCCCACCTATCATTGTACCATGTTCTATTAATCTACTGTTTCTTAAACTCAAAGACAAGGTGACTGTTTTATGTGCCAAATGAGATAAAATCAAAATGATTTACCTAGGCAAAATTCTTCACTTTGATAATGCCTCCTCCTTATATGTAACTGCACAAAGAAGAGTCTTTGAGAGTGATAAAATATAAGGGTATCAAGAGTTCTCGGAGATTTCCAGTCAGACTCATTATCCCCTTTAAATGGACTTCCTGCAAGTAGATTGTGTAGAATTATTATGTTCATAGGTAGGTACTAGGCTATCGGCCCAAGGGCCTAAGTAAGCCTAGCCAACAAGGTTCCCTGGCTTACACCACCCAAGAAAGTTATTCTCCTGTGCCCATGTCAAGCAGAGCCACAGAAGTGATCCCCAGGGTGTATTTCCTATTTCCCATCCACTTATCAAGATTTTTCGTGAAGAATGCTAATGAGGAACTTTGCTTGACATAGATAGGTAGCTTGTTACAAAGCATGGGAAGTCTCTGGGACAGGAGTCTATCCCTCCACCATGTCCTGTTTATTGTGGGGACATGGTTTAGGTCCCTAGAGCGTGCAGCTCAGAGGGATTGGGATTTCTTTAGGGCAGCATGTCCAACAGCTCTGGGTTTGACATAGCTTTATATGTTAGGCAGAGATCACCTCGGAGTAGGCGATATGCTACGGAGTAAAGCTGGAGTTTTATGAGATGGTCAGTGTAGGGCATCTGCTTGAGGCCAGTAATCGTCTTTGTGAAGTACTTCTGTGGCCTTTCCAGCTGCTGCAGATGTCTTGTGAGGTACATTCCAAAAGGGGCATTGTACTCTATAATGGGTCTAATGAGTGTCGAGTAGAGGGGAACAATGACCTAATTTTTCCTAGATGAGAACCCTTTTGTGATGAGGTGCGCCATGTAGAAGGATTTCCTGACTACTGTGGCGATGTGATTATCAAAGGAGAGACTATTGTCCACCTGGGTCCCCAGGTCTCTTATCACACATTCGGCATTAAGTAGACTGCCACCTATGTGGTAGCTCATGAGTACAGAGTTTTTACCAAAGGGGATGACAGTGCACTTTTTGGCATTGAGCTTGAGGCCATGGCACTGACACCAGGCATCTGTCTCAGTAAGGCCCTTCTGTAGGATGTCCACATCATTTGGGGACTCAACTATGGCTCCTAGTTTGCAGTCATCTGCGAACTTCATTAGCCAAAGGCCTGTGTACTTCAGAGAAGTAGATACCAAACAGGAGAGGTCCCAGGACTGAACCCTGTGGTACTCCACTTGTCACTGGTTTGAAGTCAGATTTGGAGTCTGCAACTTTTACAGTGTGGGTTCTGTCAGTGAGCCAATTGGCAACCCATCTTGTAATGTAGGGATTTATACATAGTGAGTTTAGCTATAATTCCAGAATGGGGGATGGTGTTGAAAGCCTTGGCAAGGTCTAGATAGGCTGTGTGAACCACCTTACCCTCGTCTACAGCTTTGGTGACTGCCTCAAAGAAGTCGGTCAGGTTCAGGAGGCATGATCTGCCTTTCACAAACCCGAACTCGGTGGGGTCCAGAGTTTGGAGGTTACCAATGCCTTTGTTTATGAGTTCCATGATGATACATTCCATGGCCTTACAGACCAGGCTTGTAAGGCTAATAGGCCAATAGTTCTCGGGATCAGAGGTGGCTCCCCCCTTTGTGGAGTGGGACAACTGTTGCTGTGTGCCATTCAGTGGGCACAAAGCCTGATGTGAGACTATGATTGAACATCGTACTTAGATGGGGAGCCAGTTCGTTCTGAAGTTCGTGTAAAACACAGCCTGGGATGGTGTCCGGTCCCATGGATGTTGTGTTTTTGGCTTTACAGAGTGCAGCTTTTGCCTGTGTAGTTGTGATTACAGGGACTCTGCATTCTTCCTGTATAGATATGGACCCTTTAGGGGGTGAGAGGGGGGTAAAGTTAGCACTGACACTATCTGCCAGGATGTTGGCAATATCAGTTGGTTCTGTAATTTTCATGCCGTTGTGCTGTAACTCAGATCTGATCTGGGTGTTGCCGTTGAGATTCTTGACATAGTTATAGAATGCTTTGTGGTTGTCCCTAGAATCAGTGGTGATTTTGTTTTGTAGCTAGTTTAGGAGAATCTTATAAGGGATCTCAGCTTCTTTCTGAGGCTGACCAGGGAACTCCTCCACTCATGGGATTTTACTCTCTTTTGCAACAGTTTCTTCCTTCTGTTGTAGAATTTGTATATGGCAGGGGACCACCAGATTGTCTTCCTTTTTTTGGAGGATAGCATCTTGGTTCTGTTTGGGGTAGCACAATCCATGCACTTGTGTAAGTGCTTATAGAGTGCATCTGTGTAGGATTCAGCAGTCGTAACTATATTGTCCATCTGCATGGATGTCAAGACGTATCCTTCTGCCTGTAAAATCTATCAAATAGATTATTCATAAAAAAGGAGAGCGGGCATTGAAGATGACAAAACCACTTATCAAAAGGACTTGTAAAGGTACAGATGACAACCTCTAAAGAGAGGAAATCATTGTCATATACTAAGTATCTGGGTTAAGGGACTGATCCCAATGTTGGTGATTGCCACTAAGCAAAATTTTAAATTTTTAATTTAAATTTTTTCTGATTGTCTCAGAAACTTTATAGTTCTAAGGTTTAGAATGGTTAGACCTGATTAAACTGTGTAGAGTGCAAAATATACATACCTGATAGAAATACACCACTAAAAATAACATTTTCATGGTTTATAAGTGGCAATAGTTAAACAAGTGTCCCTTTTTGAAGTTTTAAGGGCAGATTTCTGAGTATATTTTTAAGTGGTAGTTAGCTGGGTGGTGTATGGGCACATTTATGACGTCTGAGCACAAAATATTGAATTCTGGTCACTCTGCTATATATACACACATACATGTTTGAAGTTTGAACTAAATTTGTCTGCTAGTAAATTGCCTATGTCCAGGAATTTAAAATAATTTACTATTATTCTGTGCAGTGCTGCAAATTGTTTCTGAGGTTTCTAACATAGTTAAAGAAGGCTTTCTGGTTACCCTTCACCTAGCTGTTTATTTTTTTTTACCTCATATCTGGCTTTCATTGATTTGATCAGGATAACAAGCTCCCTATTACGTTTAGCAAGAGTGTCTTTAGCATCTTGAGAGTTAAATTTATTTTTGCAGGCAATATGCTTTATTTTATTACAGACCCTGTTTATATTTGGGTTCGACTAAATTAAATTATTCTTAAATGTGGCTTTCTATTTACTTCAGAGGGGGATAGATGTGTTTATGCAGCTATTTACATGTGCATAGGATTTGGCAGTAAAGGATTCCACATAATTCAGGCCATCACTTAGTTTTAGTAGATTAACTTTAGCATAATCTCTGAAAACAGAGGTATTGGAAGATGCTTTTGGCTTCAGTCTTCTAATGAATGTGACTGATTTGTGGTCCAGTTTAACCAGGGAGGAAGTGGCAGTTGGTGGACACCAAAGTTGTCCCATATTGTTAAGGACCAAGTCCAGGATTTTCTCTCTCTTGTTTGGGTACAGACTAACTGATCCAGATATCCTGTATGGATGAAATCCAGAACTGTCTGGGAATACATACTCATGGATATACAAGTTTCCCAGTTAATGGAGGAGTAGTTGATTGAACTCTCATAGAATAATGATGTTGGCTTAATGCATAGGGACACCATATTAGTTAGGTAGGAGATATGGATTGATGGGGTACATAGAGGGGACCTATAGTTAGGTATGACACAGTAAGGAGTTTTGTTAATGCTAATTTGGATGCAGAGGAATTCCACGCCATTATCTCACCTAGCAAGTCTGGAGATGAATTGTTCTTTAAGAATATATAGACACCATCACCTTTTCTTCTTGGGTGATAGGCCTGAACTTGTGGCAGGTATTGAAATCCTGCATTAAAGGAGTGCTGTCATCAGTCTTGAACTAGGTCTCTGTGATGATGCGTATATAGATGTTTTCCAGGGGAAGCAGTGCTTGTAAAGAGTGGACTTTTTAGCTTAGGCTCTGAAAAGGAAATTGGTTATTTCCTAATTCATGTAGCTATAAAATTCAGTATAAAAACTGTAAAAGTTTCTGAATGCAAACACACTATTTATTAAAGCAGCATCATGGTAGGGAGTACTTCAGTACAGAGAGATTCAACTATGTACATAGCCATGAGTTCCTTTATACCTTTCTGTCAAAAACAAACAAACGCCATGGTCACACAGAGTTTACAGTTGTTGTAACTTTGAAAAAATCCATTTATGTATTTCTTGCACTAATAAGTTGAGGTGTGTGTGTGTGTGTGTGTGTGTGTGTGTGTGTGTGTGTGTGTGTGTGTGTGTGTGTGTGTGTGTGTGTGACAGAGTCAGAGAGGGAGAGAGAGAAATGCCCTAGTTAGATCTAACAGGTGGAATTTATTTTCAAGTGCATTTTCAAGGAATTGTGAGCTTCAAGGGAAGCAAAGGTTACTGCTGCTCATGCTAAGTCTGCTTAAAATGTGCAACTGTTTTGTTTAGCAAATGGTATCATTATTGTGGTACAGAATTTTAAAGCAGTGTTAGCACAGCAGGTAGCATACTTGCATCTTGATGCAAAGGGCTGTAGGTTCTATTCATACAGCATGTACATTTGTATTTTAAGGGGGTATGGTACTGCAGTTCTTAGTATGTCCTCCTTTGGATGAGACACCTAATAACTATGAACCTGTTTTTCAACTTGCCACCCATTCCCTATTGCAATATACCAACTTACCATTTATTTTAATGTAGCACAGGCAATTTATTCTTCAAGGGCAACAGGCACTGAATTTGTAAATGAAACACTGAAATATAAAGTTTTCTAGCAACAACCTCTTCACTGGTTTCAGATCTCTTTAATGTGGAATTATTCAGATGACGTTTACTTCTGCAGAGATCCTGCATATTGATTGATATTGGTGGATTGTATGACAAGTCTGAGTGGCCCTTTATGGTTGAAATGTTTTGAATTGGGCAGGTTGTCATTATTGGTTCATATGATTTTTTCATTGCTTAAAGGAAAAATGTTCAGAACTATAAATTTAAAACACACTCTAACAAGTGGTGCTGTATTATACAAGGGATATAATTCAATTATTATATAGTATAATTAATACAGTCAGGAAGGTGAATCAAAGAACTTTTGCATGGTTCTAAAAAATGTGTGCAAGGAGCTTACGATTTGAAAACAGCCCAAAGGTAAACTTAACCTGCCACTGGCCAGATGCATTTTCTTTGAATGTGGGTTTCAATGCTGTTTCAGTGAATGTGGGTTTCAAAGGTAAAGTTTTAATGCTAAGTCTGTTTTCATTGTAAGACTATTGCTTTGTTTAGATTTAGTAAATGTCTATCAGTGTTTGTGCTATAAAATTTGAAATAAAAGTTGTAAATAAAATCCAAATATCTGGAATCATTGTAGAAGTAAAGCATAAAACAGTATGCACACTGAAAGATTTGAACAGTATCTATGACAAATGGGGAGAAATAACCAAGTAATGGGACACTGGAATGGCTGCGTGGGTGGTGGGGGTGGGGCTGCGTGCATGGAGGGGGCGGGGCTATGTGGGCAGGGTGGGTGGGGCTGTGTGGGCAGAGGGGGTGGGGCTATGTGGGCGGGGCTTTGGGTTTGCACCCCCCTGCAAAAAATCCTGCGGGCTCCCTTGCTTTTAAGATAAAGTACCAATGAGAAAGCACATAATGAGCTTTCCTACATTAATCTCCAACTCAGATGATGCTCAGACTACATACTTCTGCCACAAGGGTGCATACAGGGCACTGCTAATGTAAGATGGCTGGAATAGTTCTCAAGTGTTACAATACAGTCTATGTTCAGCAGATCTAAATCTAGTCTGTGCTATGTGATAGCTACTTAAAGCAACAGAACAGCTTTATTTGTAACGTGCAGAAAATACAGCAGAAATCAGCAAAATGAGGTAGCAAACTAATAAAATGCAATCAACAAAGTGCAAAGGAAACTCAAAAAGTATTTTTTTTTATTTTAGCAGTGAATGCTTTGAATTTCAGCAGAATCTCTCCAAACCTCTGGCAAACGTCATCAAATGTTCAGCAGCTCTGGTTAAAAGATAGCAAACCTACATAAATGCAAGGCTGAAATACAAACAAGAATAAACACTTTTAAGCTAAACTACTAACAGGAAAGCACATAATGAGCTTTCCTACATTAATCTCCAATTCAGATGAGGAACAGACTACACACTTCTGCCACAAGGGTGCAAGCAGAGCCCTCCTAATGTAAGATGGCTGGAATAATGCTCAAGTGTAACAATACAGTCTAGATTCAGCAGATCTGAATCTAGTCTATGATATGTGCTAGCTACCTGAAGCAACAGAACAGCTTTTTTTAAGTGCAGAAAATACAGTAAAAGTCAGCAAAATGAGGCAACAAATGATAAAAGGGAGTCAGCAAAGTGCAAAGGAAACTCAAAAAGTACTTTTTTTCAATTTTAGCAGACGATGCTTTGGATTTCAGCAGAATCTCTCCAAACATCTGGAAAAATTTTCCAAAAGATGAGCAGCTCCAGTTAAAACAGAGCAATCCCCCATGTGGATTTGAATCCACACTTAGCCAAGATACATGCATGGTGGTCTCTTGCTTTACTGGATGAGCTAACACCCACCACAGTATGACAATACACGAATAACAACCAGCTTTATTACCAGCAAGTAAAACCCAGCAAATATTATCACACCATAAAACAACTGGTCAGTGTGCTAGGTGGCTCACATTCGTCTTGAACACTTTCATAACTTTAACAGCATGCCTTTACAAAACTAGGCAGTGTGTTGGACCACTTACCACAAACATATTAACAGTGTCCCACTGCTCATTAACCAAAACTCAACTCTAACAGGAAGTGTAGCACTGTGCAACTGAAACCATTAGTGTGCCTACTAGAACATGCAGGAGGGTGGGACTACTTCCCTTGTACAACTACTAAGCCTCTTCTTATGCCCACCAGGCTTCTCCACAGCCTGTTTCCCTCTCTAAGACCCAACCACCATTTCCAAAATAAATTCTGAAGAAGAAAAAAAGACATCTGCACGTTGAACATGTCTAAATCAATATTGCTAAGATGTACCCCAATATCATGGAACCAGGCCAGATCCCTATCTGCAGACTCTCAGTGCTCCAGTACAAAAAATCCTAAAGTTTCACTCACCTTAGCCAATCCATGGTTTAGGAATATCCTAGTCACCTTAATTCCCTTAAACTTTTTAACACCTTACCATCTGCAGAATTATGGCTGACCAGAAAATCTTAGCCGCCAGAAACCTATGCACAACTGACAAGTCTCTTAGCAAACAGATAAGCATCCTCCTTTTAGGTATATACCCAATGTCATTACCACCCAGATTTATGACTATCCCAAATGGGTTACTGAATCGTGGTCTTACCTTTCTTTTTCAAAGCTGGTTACAACTGACACCACTGCATACCTCAACAGCCATATGAATGAACTTTCCTCTGCATCTGATCGAGGCCCAGATTCATGCAACCAGGACAAACCTCAGCTATTCTAGCCACACAGAAGATAATAGACTGACACAACATAACTATCAATTTTCTGCCAGCAAAAGAAAAATACACTGTTAACATTACAAATTTCCCTCTTTCGACATTTGATTTTTTTGTACAAATGAATGTAATCTAGAAATGCTCCAGATCACCATCGCCCTGCTCTTTTAATCGCCTCCACAGACCTACCTTGGTCAGCTAAATCAGACACCCTTCCTTTTATAAAAAAATGTGTGGCATAATTATCTGCTGCCATCCCTTGCATTTTCAAGGCCATCTACAACCAAAACATCCTAGGATCTTCGTTTTTCCCTTTCAGATCCTAAAAAAAAAACCCCTTCTTCCACTTACTGCATGCATTCGACCATTCTCTAGCCCAAGCCATTGGACATAATAAATTGGCAACACCATCTGGTTACACACACACACACACACACACACACACACACACACACACACACACACACACACACACACACACACACACACCCTTCTGATAATTTTTGATTGACATTGCTAAATCAATGCCCCTGTTGAAGTAATTATGAGATCTTCCCACTTCAGGTGACCAAAAATTTCACTAACGTGAAATGCTCCATCATACATAAAAACAGCCGAGGTAGCACACAACACATAATCAAAATGATATCATGCCACCCTGTGCAATCCTGTTAACAGAACTGCCAACATATGCATGCCTAAAGATAGTCTTCTTTCCCTCTTTCTTTGGCTAGGCCTTCACCTAACCCTTCAACAACCTCCCCACTCTCAAGGCCTTAGTCAAGTCACGTAGACCCAGCAATTTTGCTCTAGTGTTTAATGCTGCAAGGTGAACCCTAACCATCCTAGCAGCTTCACTAACCCTCCATCTTTCCATCAGAAATCTCAGCACTGACTCAGCTGACAAAACTGCTTAAAACCTGTCAAAGCCTTACTGTATACTCTCCTAGAAGCTTTGGACCAGAATTGAGGAGCCAGACAACTTGCCACACTCAACCAATCTCCCATACCTTCCCAGGCAGAATAATGCAATTTAACTGGGCTTCAGGTGGCAGCTGCTGAAACCTGCAAAAATGAAAGTAAAATAGGCTATCATCCAAACATTGCAATGGCCAGGAACACGATGAGGTAAAAAAGAAAGGTTAATGGTTAAACAAAAGAAAACAAACCCTCTTAGCAACACCTGCACCCATCTAGATGTCACTGTATTTACTGTCAAACACTGCTAAGTTGTCTTAATGAAATATCACCCTCTTGTTCCAAAACTCCCCCTCTCACACTACGAACAATGCCCAAATTGGCATCAATTCTAAAAAAGTGATATCCCTATGACACTTATCATCCCATCCCTCTGGCCATGCTTTGCAAGCCACCTGCCAAAAAATACCCCCACATATCTAACCCCCTGCTGTGTCCATAAACAAATCAGTATCTTTTTTTTTGGCACCCTTTTTCAGATTTAAATGGCAAAGTAATTGTATTGGATATGTCTGAAGAAGGGTTTGGAAGCAACCCGAAAGCGCTAACTGTTTTTAACTTCTGTTTTGAATAAAGGATTACAAATTGAAGAGCTGTGGTGGTACCTGGCGTATTTTTTTAGGATATCTGGTGAACTAACCTACTCATCTTGCCAGAAAGGCACTCCAATAAAGTGTTGGAGAAACTCCAACCAAATAGACATGTCCTCTTTGACCTGCCTGCCTACCCTCACCCAGCAATGCTTTCACTTCACACCCCATAACAAACTGACCACAGCCCTTGTAAATGTACACCCCAGCTCTACCTCTCTGCAAGCAAAGTTGAAAAGACCTAAACCCTAAACCCTCCATAACTTCATTTATACTCATCTTTTTCTTATCCATTATTGACTTCACTCTACATCTCACTTTCTCTACCCTGTCATGTAGCAACGTGAACAATTCTAAATTTCCATCTAGCTCCAAACCTAAAAAAGTTAGCATTTTAGGTAGATAAAAAGTTAGCATTTTAGGTAGACCCTCCAGTTTGTCCTTTGCTAACAGTACCCCAAGTTCCATGCACACTTCCTCAAACACCATCATTACCATGACCACCAATTTTTTACCTTCCCCAATCAGCTAAATATTGTCAGAGTAATGCACCGTCCTCATGTCCACTACCCTCCATTGCCACCCCCAATGCAATGCTGTGCTGTGCTGACCTTTTCAAAAGTGTTGTACACTACTGCATATCCCATGGGGCATGGGTTTGTCATAGTAAAACTTCCCATGCAGATGCTTACACAAAATAGGCCAATCTTGCTCCCTTACAAGTGATGTATTAACCTAAATTCCCCTTTTCGGGTACCAGCCCCAAGGGAGATATGCAATAAACATTAAATGGAGGAAAGAAAAAGGGACCTAACAACTTACCCACTGCCAACTCCGTATCCATCAGTTTTTGAACTGCTTCCTCCTTCCCTACTACAAACTTTAAATTCTTATAGATACAACACAACCCACACACCTTGGATGTCACAGCAAACCAACACTGAAACCCCACCACCATCAGCTCCAGAGCCACCTGCTTATTGGGGTATCCCTGCAGCAGCTGCCCAGACTAACTCACATCAGTAGGTGAATACACTCTGGCTGGTAGGTTACCTCCCCTGGTGTCCCTTTGCCCCCTTCCCTCTTCCCCCAACTGCCATACCTTGGCTTGTCCCATATGCATCCCCTCTCATTACACTCAATGTGTCCTTCCTCCAACATTTGATCACAGAATGATGACCTGAACAATGGGATTGTAAGTGTAGAAACCTACATGTGCTATGAATATTTACCTGCATTGAAACCCCAACATGTTTCACTTTTCTCCCCATTCCTTCCTGCTGCTCCTTGCCTGCAATACCCAACCTATCGATAATGTTCTCCATCCACGTATCTGGATGCCTATATTCTCATACCAATATCCTGTTCATAACCTTTAGTTTATGGAAGCACTGATCATACCATATTCAGGAATTACCACTCTAAGCCTCAGTGCCTCCTTGACTATTAGAAAATAAGACAACAATGGTAATACACATCAGGCTCCTTCTCAAGTATAACAGTCCTGATGTAAGCAAACCCCCAAAGTCAACTGTCCCAAGTCACTGGCATATATCCCCATGAATGCTTCTTCCCCAAAGCAGCCAAGACTGCTATAAGATCCTCAACCCTGGATGATTCTGCCTCTGCCACCTGTTGTAATCCTCAGCATCTATGATGTCAAAAGCTTTGACAAAGTCTCCCTGCCATATTTTCTCCTTTACAACCTCTGAGATTTATTTATCTTTATTTAGTTGGCATTTGTTTACTGGGAAAGTCTGACTGGACATGAATCCCATTTTCAGCAAAGGCCAAGGGAGGAAAGCTCCAACATACATAGTTCAATTAATAAACTACATAATATTGTTTCATGAAGTGCAGTAACAAATAGAACCAGCATACAGGATAAATAAAGTCAAATCAGAAAATCCTACAGTGAATATTTAACAACAATCATAGGAAATTGAACACCTAGTAAAGCACAAGCAATAGTTGTCACTCATCTAGTCAGGATGAAGTAGACGAACATTCTGGATTCTTGTTCGAGTAGCTTTATTACATACAAACACATAAGAAGTGATGCTAAGTAACTTTAACTTATATACAAACTAGCTAACTTACATATACATGCTCACACTCTGGCTGCACTTCTCAAAATGGCACTGAAGCTAGCACGTGCTTGCTATTTATATGCACGTCCAGTCCTTGGAAATGCTTCTTAAAGGTACACCACACGTGTTATTCTACATCCTCCCTCTTTGAGAAATGAGTCATGCAATATTGACAACATTAAATGACATGCAATTATACAGAACTAGATACACATATGCAATCACATCCAAGTTGCTGAGTATTTCACACTAGGTCTAGATATGCAACCAAATCGTGTAACATGGAAATTAGAGTTAGGTTTAGCAACTGGGATTGTCTCTGCTGTATGTTCAAACTTTGGGATATCAAGAACATCTTCAGAAACAAAAGTAGGAGTCGACACGTTCTGGAAGAGGAACATTGTCTGGACTGCTCTGAGATCTAGAGTCTGTATCACAGTAACAATGCTACGATAACAGTTCTGATACATGAAGAAGATGTCTGCAATTTCTCCTGTACTCCACACCCGCTAATTTCACAAAATAGGATCTCGGCTCTGCACACATACTTATTACTTGACCAAGCTGGTCAAAAACTTTGACTGTTTATATCCTCACTGTCTTTCCTTCTTTCAATGGACAAAGAAATCTGCTCGATTTGTCATAACTGGACTTCTGGAAAGAACACTTTCTGAATAATTGGGCTTTGATTGTTTTGTTGTTTTTAGCTTTAGGCCTCAGTAAACTGGAACTGATAGGCAATGTTGTTCTGGTTTGCCAAGATAAAAGTCTTTGAGCAGGCGAGCCAAGTATATTGTCAAGGGGTATGTTTCTGAGAGTGAGTAATTTCAGAGATACCGGTATTGTCAGCTTTGATTTCTCTAGTAATTGCTTTGCACTCTGCACTGCATGTACAGCTAGTCCATTTGACTGCGGATATTCTGGGCTACTAGTAACATGTACAAAGTCCCATTCTTTTGCAAATTTCTGAAACAGCTGACTAGTAAATTGGGTACCATTGCCAGAGATAAGCTTCTGTGGACTTCCATGGACTGAGAAATGACATTTCAGCTTGGTAATAACAGTAGTGGATGTTAGGTTAGGTAGTAAATCAATCTCAAACCAATTCAAATGAGAATTTACCAATACTAAGTAATGCTAATTGTTCCACTCGAATATGTCATTGGCTACTGTTGACCAAAGTAGTTCAGGAACTTGACTTAGCTGAAGTGCTTCTTTTTGCAAATGCAGTTTAGTACTATTGCATACTGAACATGAAGAAAGGAAAGTACTCTGTCAATGTCTTTTACTAGAGAAGGCCAAAATACTAGTCTTCTTGCAGTTCTTTTAGTAGCTTCAGAACCTGGGTGACCACGATGCAAAATCTGGATATATTCTTGTTGCAAGGAAGCAGGAACAATAATTTTAGGATCTTTGAAAATAATGCCATCTTCCATCAACATCTCTTCTCTGTAAGGAAAATAGGTTTGCACTTCAGGTGGTACACTAGATTGCTTTGATTGCCATCCAACATTAATGTAGTGGTTGAGCTTTTGCAAAATTGGATCAGTCTTTGTATGATCTCTCAGCTCATTAGGTTTTGTGGTAGAAAAACTGCGCACTTCCATGACATCAAAGTCAAAATTCTCTGTGTCAAGCTGTTACGTTGTATTTCTTGGCAATCTGGATAAGGTATCAGCCAGATAAAGAAGTTTATCTTTCGTATAGAACATTTTGAAGTTGTACTTCTGCAATTTGAGCATCATTATGCCTAATGGTTAAGGTGTTTGCCTTACAAACACAAGGTGCAGGGTTTGAGTCTCACAAGGGATAATTGGCTGGGCTTAAAATGGCTCGCAAGGACAGTTAGCCTAGTACTAATCTATGAACCAAAATGCTCAATATTTTTATGTATACACCTCGGATGGCTTAGTGGTAAGTCCCATGACTATAGTTTGCATGGTCCAGGGTTCAACACCTGCAATGCTTAATCTCGCCAGAGCAGAATGCATGGGTTTCTTTAAAATAGTAACTAGAGGTTGATGATCAGTTTCAATCTGAATATCTCAAGCATAGATATAATCATGAAACTTGGAACATGCAAATACTATTGCCAAAAGTTCTTTCTCGATTCGAGCATATTGCATTTCAGTTTGAATAAGTGTTCTAGATGCATAGGCTACTGGTCTGCCTTCTTGAAGAATAACTGTGCCAAGACCAAATTTTGAAGAATCGCAGGAAAGAGTTACTGGTTTGTTGACATCATAGTATCTTAGCATAGGTGGGGTAGACATTTTCTGCTTATAGTCTTTAAATGCTTTCAGGTATTGTTCTAACCAAGACCATGTAACATTTTTGCATGTTAGCTCTCTCAAAGAGTTACTGGTTTGTTGACATCATAGCATCTTAGCGTAGGTGGGGTAGAAATTTTCTGCTTAAGGTCTTCAAATGCTTTCTGGTGTTTTTCTAACAAAGACCATGTAACATTTTTGCATGTTAGCTCTCCCAAAGGTGCTGTCAACTCACTGAAGTCTGGTATAAACTTGCCTAAATAGTTGACCATACCAATAAAACATTGTAGAGCTTGAACATTATCTGTTGCTGACATCTCAAGACTGGCTGCTTGCTTGGACGGGTCTGGTCTCAAGTCAGTGCTAGTAAGCAAATGATCTACATATTTAACTTCTGGTAGTCTGAATTTGTACTTTAGAGGACTGAGCTTTTAAGTTCACTTCACGTGCTCTGTCTAGAGCTCTCTTAAGATTTCTGTCATTCTCTGCTTTACCATTACCTCCGACCAATAAATCATCTACTATTATGGCACAAGGATAACCTGAAAAAATTTGCTCCATTGCACACTGAAAGACTCCACTTGCAGAATTTATTCCAAATGGCATCCTAAGGAATCTATATCTTCCAAATGGGGTACTGAATGTAGTCAGTAATGATGATTTGCGATCAAGCATCACTTGCCAAAATAAACTTTTTGCATCCAAAACTGAAAAAACAGTGTCATTCAGTATTAGAGCAGCAACCTCTTCAACTGTAAGCATAGGATGATGTGGTATTTTAATGCTTTGTGCAAATCTCTTGGGTCAATACATATTCTGATTTCATCTGAGCCTTTTTTATGAGCGGCTACCATGGACAACACCCATTCGGTAGGCTTTATAACTGGACAAATTACACCTTGCTGCAACGTTTTGTCCAACTGGGCTTTGGCGTTATGCTGCATAGCTATCAGAACCTGTCTTGCTGGAGTGACTACTGGACTGACCCCAGTGTCTAGCTTCATGGAATACACAACTGGAAGTTTGTCCAACTTGTCATTGAAAACATCAGCATACTCTGAAAAAATAGTGTTTGTGAAGCTGGAACTGGGACATGTGCTTATTTGATGAACTTCTTTGTTAAAAGAAAGTAGATTCATTCTCAAACTGTATCTGATACTCAATAATGACTGCACAGGTCTTTGAACTATATAGAATAATAAGCTATAACAGCTCCTGGCCACATAACATGAAAGCACTACTGAGCCTTCAGTCTGAATTTGTTTACCTCCATAAGCAACAAGTTTCACACAGCTGGCCACATTTAGTTGTTCACCAGCTCTCACCTTGTCAAACGTGTCTGCTGACATAACATTACACTTTGAACCAGTGTCTACTTTGAGCTCAGTGGGTTTCCATTGATCAGGACAGTTTAAAATACCTCATTCTTTGCCAGTAAATCTACTGTATCAGTCTTTTCACCAATTACGGATACACCATCCACACAGAAAGCAGATTGCAGTTCTACTTGATCAGCTTGCTTTTTTAAATTACCCTTTTTTATAACAGTGTGAGGCTTACTTGATCTGCAAAATTTTTGAAAATGGTACCATTTTTTACACTTGTGGCACTGCTGACCAAATGCTAAGCATTTTTCTTTTTTAGACTCATGGTTGGCACCACAGTTGTGACAGTTAACAATAAAGCTTGATTTGGGTTTTGCTGACTCACCCTTGTACTGAACTGAGAATGCTCTCTTTAGTGAGCTAGTCTGGGAACTTGTTAGAAGACTACGGGTTTTACCTGGGGAGTCTTCAGGGGTGACAGGTGCGATGTGCTTAGGCCTGCTTCTGCTAGCCACGTGTTGCATGCCATCTACATTTGCTCTTGAGCCTGCTGAAACCATGGTCTTTTCACTTGAAAGCATATTTGTACGTCTTTCTGTAACTTCATGGATTTGACAAATCTCAATAGCTTTACTCAGTGTTAAATCACTGTCACAAAGCAAAATCTTTCTCACTGCAGCACTATTAATACCACACACAAGCCTGTCCTTTATCAACTCATCTTTTTAGTCACCAGACATACACATTTTAGCTTTGTTTCTCAGGTCAGTAATATAAGTTGCAAAAGTTTCAACTGGCTTTTGATCTCTTGTGTAAAACAAATGCCTCTCTAATCTAACATTAGTCTGGGGGTTGGACATTTCTCTAATTTTGCACTTCATCTCTCTAATGTAACATTAGTCTGGGGGTTAGACATTTCTCTAAATTTGCGCTTCAGACACTTGTGGTCTTCCCTTGATTTAGCCTGTATGACAATATGACGATTTGTCCCTTCACCTTCATATACTGCTGGTGCATATACAAACGAATGCTCTCTTTCAATAGCCTCTGACCCAGCTAGGTTCGGCAAAATGAATGCCCTAGTGCATGGATTTTTGTCAGAATAAGCTGCTTGTATGAATATATCATATTTTTGCTCAGATATTCTCCAGTTCTCTGCAATATTCTGATGAAATACAAGTGGTTATGGTTTTCAAAATCTGTATGCCATGCCAAAAAATTATAGTAAATATAATGTAACCAAGTCCCCTTGTAACTATACAAACATGCACACATAGACATATATACTAGAAATTTATGCCAGTACTTGCAACTATGCCCACTAGCACAACAAGTGTCATATAAATATAACTGAACTTTGCGAAATATGTTCCTTGGGTACTGTAATACTCTTGAAATCGCTATACTGTAAAAGTCACTTATCATTTTAAGAAACATTTCAAATAACTACACTGTGCAAATGAACTGGGCAGAAGAAGCTCAGAGCAAGAAACATTTTGAAGTAATTGCACTTTGCGAATAAACAGTATATGGCACACTGAAATTTTCCCAAATGACTGTACTTTGTTAAATAACTCTTTACAGTACAGGAAACACTCTGTAATGGTAGGTTCCCAATTATATGATCAAAGACGCATTCTTTTGAATGTCTTGATCGAATTTGAAAGCACAAAACGGCAAAATACTGAAACGGCATATAAGCGAATTCTTTCCCTGGGAAAGAAATCACTTGGCCGCCTTCGTTATTTTGCCATTTTTGTCACTGTAGTGCAATCTTGGAGTTGGTATATTTAAGTAGAGGGGTGTGGGAGGCACAGCCCCCCACTTTATGTAATGTTTTAAAGTTTTTTTTTTTTTCTTTTTTGGAACAGCGATTATTTTTCCCTGGGAAAAACTTGCTGTCCTAAGTGTTCGGGATTGTTAGCTTTCATTTACATGGGGTCAACAAATCAGCATTCACTTTTTTAAGCATTCACTGATTTAATATAGACCCTAATGGTAGCTGTTTCCTGAACAGACACACCCAGCACAAGAGACTTTTTGAAATGGCTGTTATTTGACTGCACTTTACGAAATAGTTGCACTTTGCACACACAAATAAACTCTTTGGAATAAATGACATTAACATAACAGTAATAAGCACACACTGTAAGCACTTTTACATACTTTGAGATACATCTAATAACTCTAGTTATGCTATTCAGAGCTTTGATCAATGCAAAATAGTAGTTTATGCCAGAACACAGTACTTTGCCAAAAAACAACATGCAGTCGCCTTGCTTTACCTATGGTTAATGTGCCCTTTTTGCTTTTTATTATTTTTGTTTTGCTCATTTAATCTTTTTTCATGCCCATTATACTTTCTTGTGCTCATTTTACTTTAAACATGCTTGTTTTGCGATCCTGAGGTAATGCTGAGCCCTTTATATGCTTTTCTGATAATCTTTTTGTCAAGTAGCTTAATTTCGAGCATTTCCTCCTCCGAAGCACTCTTCACCACTGTCACTTACATACCCCTCTGCACCACCTCAGCCACCTCACCCAGTTACCCACTAACTCTCTCTTCCCCTATCAAACTCTGATTCTACACCGATTACTGAAGTTCAAATTGCGTGCCAAAGTAAATAACTCAGCATGGAAAAAATATATCTTCAAATTTCCTTTGCACAGCAAACATATTAATATCAGTAGCTGCCAGTTGGTGTTTAGACATTGAGGGCATCTCGATCTAGCTCCGCTGCCCATTTCCTGCTGGCTCCTTGGGCTTCTTTGGATGTGGCACTGCTACAACCCTTTGAGCTCTTCTGGTTCATTTGTTAGTAGACTCTGAAGTCCCTGCATTTTGTCACTCCATACAACCTTATCGCTTCCATCCACCTCTATTTGCTTTAACCTGGATGGACTCCTGTGATGCATGTCCCTTCAACTTCTCACTTTGAAACAATTCTTCTGCCTGCAACACCAACTCTTGCAACTTTCTTGCCAAGTCCTCCACCTGTGTGATCCTGCATGAAATAAAAACGCAACAGTGCACTGATCAACACATTATCATGTGTTAACTTCCTCCCATATGCCTACCCCTTCCTTCATTTGTACAGACCTTTAACTTACTTACAAATATTACATTGGTGTGTGGGGGGTACAGATCTTAACTCTGTCGCAACTTCCCCAAGTCACCAGCCTTTGAGGACTCACCATCATACCTAACATGCTTCTCTCTCTTTTTTTTTTTTTAACAACTCCAGAAAAGGGATCCAACCCTCCATTGTTCGGTGAAATAAACCTTATCTCTAATACCAGTGTCCCTCCCAGACAAATGTCCAAGCGCTAACGCATTGCCTACTTAAAGAATTTAATACGCTTTTTTTTTTAAACCTGAAATCCACCATGTTATAAGAGCAGATTGCTAAATAACTGCACTTCTCCTCTCACTTGGCTTCCATATGAACAAAGCAAATGGTTGTTATACTTTATTATATATATTTTTTTTTAATATCCAGAAGAGAAATAAGAACTGGCCTGCTCCATATAGCAGCTGCAATCCGTTCGGCAATTCAAGTGACTTGCAGACTGCTTGCAACTTCTGGCTTGCACTCTTAAAGATTTACTCTCTTTTCTTTATTATTGAGCCAATCCATGAGGATTGCCATTGCCTAGCAATCTCCAGCAATGGGCTGATAATGACACAACATTGTGTCACATCCTGACGTAGCTGCAGCATGCCCCTCTCCCATTTGATCATTGAGCAGAGGCAGGCATCATTAAATGTGTCTTCCAACTGCTGTAACCACACTAAATGATGAAATATTTGCCTACATTGGTCCAGATATGATCTAACCAGCAATGAATGCAACCAGTGTCAGTCTATTGAGTTATAAGCCACATAAACTTCAGAACATACCTGCTAACTCGACCTAGCATCAACTAACATTCAAACATTGCAAAGCACTAAATAACCCTCATGTAAATAAAGACTTCATATCTTTCAAAAAAATGCCTGCCCATACTAACCCTGCCCTTCTAACTCTACCTAAGCTTCCACAACCATATGCTAAACTTTGGCTAACAAAAAAAGAAGTACAATCGAAGCCCTGTTACTGAACATAACTCTAAGAATACCACCCCTCCATAGTATAAAACTTTTACACTTACATCCTGACAATAAGGAAGACATCCATGGTGGTGCAGCAGTAGCGTTGTTGCCTCACAGCAAGAGGTTCTCCCATTCAGTTCTCGGCTGGAGTGCAGGGAGTGCCTTCTGTGTGGAGTCTGCATGTCCTCCCTGCAGTTGGGTGGGCGTTCAAAAGACATGCGTAAATGGGCATGCCTTCGTTGAAGGTTGAACTTCGAGATGGCACCTCAGCGTTCGTGAAAATCTACTGCCAATCATTAGCGGACCGGAGTTCCACTGTGGCGACCCCTAACCGGGAAAAGCCGAAAGACAACAACAACAATATCCTGACAATAAGAAAATAAATAAAACTCTAACACTTATGTCATATGAAAGGAAATATCTGGACCCATTATAGAAAGCACTGACTGATCACCTGGACATTACATTTTATCCTATCAGCTCAAACAATGTTGCCAAAGAGAAGTCCCCTCCCCAAAATCTGACCTTATTTAACCTCCCACCACTTTGTCCACCTATCTTGTGACCTCACTCCAACCTCCCCCACATGTTTACTTCCCAGCCTAACTTAACTTAAAGACACAACCCAGTGACAAATTAGTCTGCCAAGCAAACTCCCATTTTTTTGTTTACTTACTGTGTTCCATTTTGTTTAACTCTGTGTCGCTTTTACTGAGACCAATATAATAGCATACTATTGGTGATGGTATTTCACATAGTTATGCAAATACTTCACAGGACATTTTAATACATCATAGCACATTGTATTCTCTTTTGCATCTTTCATTGTAATTATTTACATAGGTCATGACTGAGAATCGTTTTCACTGAAACTATTTGAAATACATGGTGCAGACAGACAGACAGACAGGTAGATATACAGATAGATAGATAGATATATAGATAGATAGATAGATAGATAGATAGATAGATAGATAGATAGATAGATAGACAGACAGACAGATAGATAGACATTTAAGCAAGTAAATAAACAGATAATTTATCAGTGTATAAAAAGAAATGCTACACAACATCTGATGTGCAATTGTATGTGTTTACTGATAAAATTTTCCAATTTGGAAGTCAGCTTTTCTAGTTAAGTATTTTTTATTATCAAATAATTTTAGATATTAGATTAACTTTGTAGTGGTCGCAGATTTATCCCTCAGTGGTGTGCCTTAGGCTAAGTCACTAAAAGAGGCAGAGGCAGCATCCATGTATGCCAAGTACGTCTCTGTCATTATTTTTTTTTTAAGTTTACACCACCATTTACATTTTTGATTTTTTTTTTTAGCTTGAATACTTTGTGTGTACTGTCTGTATACTTTCAGAAAAAAAATCATATGTTGTTTCTTGTTATAATGGATGATATCAGACAATCATACACACTGGTTTACACTTTATCATACACTTGGTTTCTAGCCTTAAAGTTATCAGATCCATACCCAGATAAAAAAACATGAAATAATTCACAGCACACTTGCAATATGGTTCAGTGCCTTGCCCTAAGTGTAAATTAGAATCCTCTTCCCAGTTTCTTTACTCCATCCTGCTGGGACACTGCTACCATATATGACAACTTCCCTGCTTAGAAAAATCTGTCTTCCTTTGTCTTGTCCAGTAGAATAAAATAGTGTGCAATTTGCAGAGAAGAGGGTTACTGTAAGTCAGTTTTAAACTTAATTTCTTATTTTCAGTATTGTACCTTTCAACTAGTACAATCAATTCTGTAGATGATTAATTTCAGGACACATTTTATCTATATATATATATATATATATATATATATATATATATATATCGCTATATGCTAGTTTCTTGCTTATCGCTATAGGTTAGGTAGTTTCTTGCTTGTAATGTACATCTAGTTATTCTTATCAAATCCAGAGCAATGCAGGAATAATATGTAATTACCTACAGTGAATGGTCCATGGTAATCCATAGTCTGAAGCCTCCTAACTTTTTGTCTTCAGTGATAGTTTTGGCAACTCGAGACAAAATTTAATCCATCAAAACACACAAGTGGTCTTCTGCCATGCCCTGGTGACATGTAAGAAAGATTTTCAAAAGAGATATCCTTTTGTGTTATATTCTCTATAGTTATTACTGCTTGCTCAAGCCAGACTTTGCAGCTTTATTTATTTATTTATGTGCTTACTTACCTATATATGTATGCCAGTATGTAGGTATGTATGTATGCATGCATTTATCTTCTGGAGAGGCTGCTATAGGGAAGCATAATTACTTATCCATCTATTCTTGATTATTGCATTTTTGTTTTCAAAAGTATCTACTGTGACCCAAGTTACTGTTTGCAATATGTATTATATTATGTTTTTTTCCTGTATTTTGTAACATGTATTATATTATGTTATGTTTTTTTTCCTGCATTTTTTCTGCATGTTGTGATTGCAGCTTTTCTCCTCAAGCATCTGCTGAAAATGGACATGTATCCAGTCAGACTATTCCAGTCAACAAATGTAAAATAAAAACAAATAAATAAATAAAATCTTAAAATTAGTGAAATAGTTTTTTTTACAATGGTATTGTGTAGACAAATGCAAATAATAAGGTGTGGAATACTATTCATGTATACCAATTCTCTAACTGAAATATGAAAGTGGAAAAGTGAAAATCAGATCATGCCTACAGAGGATAGCAAAAACAGGCAAACAGAATGCATCTACTAAACAAGCCTGCTCTTATGCCACTGTATTCACAGATGAAATTCAAATGGCCCTCATCCCTGACTTCACTGCTATAAATCACTATACATTTTCTGATAATTAAACATTATACTACTTACTGTAGCTATTGTAAAATGTACAATGTTAGGATAATTGTAACAGTTTTCTATACACTAATGTGCTAAAATCCCTTCTAAAAGATAGCATCTAATAAGGACTGCAGAGGCAGTATATTCACTGCTTGCAGCACTAGTATTAAAGGTTTTTTTTTTTTTTTTTAACAAACTGAAATACTTACTGGTCTTGCTGTTCTGTTCATGCTGGTTCTGCACTGATTACTGATTACTGAAGATTAGTAGCATAATATGTGACATCACCTCATTCCAGGAAAAAGGAAAATCAGGATCACAGCATGTTAACATGTATGCATACATGAGCATCTGAATGCCCCTCGACACACACACACACACAATTTGTTGCAGAATATTGACTCTTGCTTCCCCAGTGCTGCCAGCCTCAGTGTAGTATGTGTTTCTGTTTGCATGACATCTTCGGATAAGTGAAATTAATGCTACATAATCTTTTAGGTTGTACCAAACATTACATAAAAGATCATATTGTACTATGCCGACTTCACTGCATACAGTTCATCTTTAGCTAAAAAAAATAGAATCTTGACAGTTATTTACTATGACCATAATGTAAAATCAGATTTATCTTGTCTTCTGATAAATGTGCTAGTTGTCTTCTACAAATATTCCACAAGACAGAAGCAGTGTGCATTTTAAAGGTTATTGTTAGGTAACTTTGTACAGAAAATAGACTCTTGTTTGTTTTATGAAATAAAATAAAACTAGAAACATTACTATGTTATTGCGACTAGAGTCAGAAAACTGTTTTCTTTTGTTTTTAGAGAGCAGGCTAGCACAATGCTGTGAAGAGAGGTGAAGGCTGCCAGCCTAGCTAGATAGAATTTTGTAGATAATTCTGTCATTTGTAAATATTAATGTAAGCCACAGGCTTGTTTTCTTAAATGTGAAAAGACTGTATTGGATGGTGAACTGAAAAAAAATGCAACAACAGTGCACTCTGCTGTAAGAAAGCTGATAAGTCAAGCATTGTGAAATTCTTTGATCTAAAATTCGGAGCCGAGATGCCTAGAGGGAGGCATTCTGCCTACTGTTTTGAAGCCAGAGTTAATGGCTAGAATTTACATGTATAATTTATTTTGTTGATCTGGCTTCCTGACCAGCTGCAAAATCAAAAGGGCTATTAACCTCAGAGTTTCTGTTAGCCTGGGAACCAGAAAGAAATGATGTAATCTGAAATGAATCAGTGGTACTGTATTATCAATTGAAGGACAGAAAGAATGAGGTATTTGAGCATTTTATCTTGAGAACATCCAACATCATCAGCACTGTCCTGATCTATATGTAAGTTTATTTTAGAACTGTGTTTTCTCTTAGGTATAGCTAGGAACTAGGAAGATTAGATTAGTTTTCTTCTGTATTGATGTCAGAGCTTTTCTACTGTATTATTTTAAGTATTTCTCTGTGTTCTCTGAACCCTTGACTAGTACTGTGTACTAAGAAGTATTGTCTTGTGTTTTTATTATTTATTATTAAATATTTTTAAACCTTTTAACTGTGGCTGTTTTGTGTAGAGATACTTTAAGTTCTAGAGTACATTGCAGATATATAGTGATGCTGTACAAAGTCACTCCAAATAAGCCTTGACTGTTCAGTTGCACTTACCATTTGGATAATAATATTGCACAGTATAATTGGACACCTTTTCATAACAACCTGTTGGTAGCTGATAAATATTAGCGGGTGGTGGCAAGTGGTACTACCATATTTATTTATTTATTTATTTATTTATTGCAGTTGGTTTACCAGGATAGTCCATTGGGCCATAATGAACCCGTTTTCAATGGAGTCCTGGGGAGAAAAGCTCCAAAACAAGCAGATATACATTCAACAGTTTACAATTTACAATCTAGTTACAGAGAGTTATTGGTACTGTTTAGGCAGGAAAGAGCAAAACTTATCACATGTACAATAGCAGTTGTAACAGTTAATCTAATTTAGATAATGACCTACAAGTAAAAGAGACCAGTTAATAGAGATTAGAGAGCATACATAGTAGGTACATAAAGTAGAATATGGTATGGAAGGAGATTTAGTAGAGTTAGTTATGAGGGTGGGAGCAAGAGCATACCCACTGTGTTGCTAGATGTAAGAAGAGAGACTTTGAAGGTAATGTGGTTAGAGGTGGTGCGAATAAGTGGTGGAAGGGAGTTCCATAGGCGAGGCTAAAGGAAAGAAGGTTTTTCCTGGTGGATAAGTAGGTTTATGTACTTGAGTAGATTTTGATTGTTTGACCTTAGAATTCTACTAGGAGGTGCATTTTAAAGGCAGAGGAAAGGAGGGACAGAGTGAGGGGTTTAGATTAAGTTTATGGGCTAGAGCTAGTCGTGTGTAAGTTTGTTGAATGGGGGGTTCTAGCCATTTTAGCTTATGGAGGAGACACAGTGGTGAGTAGAGGACTTATGGCTAGTGGCTAATTTTGCAATTTTGTTATAGCAGGAAGTAAGCTGTTTTCTTAAAGAGGTCTGAAGATTAGTTAGTAGTGGGGCACCATAGAGAAGGGAAGGGATAAGAAAGGAGGTAGAGAGAGAGATTTTAGTGTCAGATGTAAGGTAGGCTTTCTGTCTATAAAGCATGCCAAGTTTTTGATGTGTTTTTTTAATGTTTATTTGGAGGTGGGAGTTAAATTTCAGTAGGTTGTCAATTTGGACCCCAAGTAGTTTAGTTTCTGATACTATTTCAAGGGGTGAGTTGTTTTGACTTGTAATTAAGAATGTAGTTATGTCTGGAGGAGTAACTTTTGATGGAGTAAATAACATAAGTTTGGTCTTAGTGGCATTGAGAGCTAGATGATTACTTTGCATCCATTGCTCTGTGGAAGAGAAAGCTTCCTGGGTAAGTTTTTGTAGAGTAGGGATAGAAGAGGCAGAACAGATGATAGTAGAATCATCTGCATATTGGATGATACTAGAGAAAGGAATTGATTTGCAGAAGTCATTTATAAATATATTGAAGAGAAGCGGACCCAGTATGGAGCCTTGTGGCACTCCAGTGGGGGTGCTAAGGAAGGGGGAGGTAGCTTTTTTCCATTTTACAGCTTGATTTCTGTTGAAAAGGTAACTAGAGAACCAGTTCAGAGAGGAAGAAGATAGGTGGAGTTTGGAAAGTTTGGTTAAGAGCAGGTTGTGAGAGATAGTGTCGAAGGCTTTGGAGAGGTCAAGAAGCAAAGTAGATACAAGCTCTCATGCACATAGTCTGGGTAAAAGAGGCACAACTGCAGGACCTGTGCCAGCCTTTCCCAGGAGCGTCTGTGTGGTTTTATATAACTCTTATCTCAAAGTGTGTGTGTGTTACCTACTTCGGCAGGGACATGAAGCACTGATTGGACAGAAAGGGTTATGGAGGTTTTAGCTTGCCCACTAGGCTGAGATCTGGACCCTATAGCTCTGCCATTGGGGAGTTTTATTGGGGGACCTGGAGAGAAAGGGAGAAACCAGCCCCAGACTGACTGTGATCTCTGTGTGGCCTTAAGGGAAATTGTACTTTACAGTGTGTGTATTTATTATCCTTTCCCTATATGGATGCCCCTCATCAGTGTTAGTGGTGAGGATTGAGGCTCTTTGATTGCTGGGCCAGTGCACAGGCGTCACAAATGCACTGAGATACTTAGCTTAAAAAAATGCTTATTTCTTAGTTTATCAGACTTAACTAATAGCCTCATTAATGCAAAGTGAACTTTATAAGCACCAGATGGAAATGAAATTCTTACTGCAGCATCTGCTATGGATTGCTTTTTTCTAATTTCTGTTTATTTAAATAAAGTTTTCAAAACATAAATAAAAAAATATGCAAACAATGTAGCAAACAATATATGGAATACAACAAACAGGGCAATAAGAGTATAATTCAAAATATCAAAATTAAACTTATTGTGCACTAAATGGGCCATAACAGTGACAGCAGTGAGAAAAAGTATATTCACAGGACTTCCAGTATTGCAGTTCACCGTTAAGCAATAATCTGGAGGTGCTCCATTGGTCAACAACAACCTACTTAGTTAAAAAACTGTTAACCTCATAAATAAATGTGGGCCAGATTTACGAAGGCTTGCACAGAGTCTAAGAGTAGTGTAAGATGGCAGACAGCCAATATGTCTGCCAATTGATCCAGCAATAGCCGGCAAGGGCGTGCATGAGAGCTTCTAAAGCTATTCTTGCACGGGCAGTGTTATGGTATGCAAATTACCTCATTTGCTGCTGAAAGCTATGCAAATGAGGTAAATTTGTGATCCAGGAAACACTAACCTGTCCGTGGAAGAGTAGTGTTATTTGCAGAAATGTACTCCATTGGTAACGGAGTACCGTTCTGCAAATAGATAAACAGAGTTATGACAGCTCCAAATAAAGGATGCATCTAGTTGAGGAAGCATGCCAATGGCCAAATATAAGGCCATTGGCATTTGCAAATGTTGTAAATCCTTAAAATCCATTTTCCCCCCGATCGCCGATGTTTAAGCATAGCGCAGTGCTGCGCAAATGTGCTGCGCTTTAAATAAAATTAAAGAACAAAATCCAACAAAATTACCGGCCAGGTAAAAAACAAATATCACGGCAGAAAGTCCACAGGTTCTCAGAAAAACAACTTTATTCCAATACGATCAGTCCTGCGATGTGAAAATAAATCAAGCGCTTTTGCCCGGGTTCTCCCAGGCTTTATCAAGTTAAAAAATATATTCATTTCACTCTACCTTATATACTCCTATTGTGGAGCCTTAATTACATTTTATTCAATTATTCAATTGATTAATTTGTGAAGTTAAAGGTATATTGTTTAAAAACAATGTTGTTTAAACACTTCCTACTTTAATGCTTGATATATTCTAACTACACCAATCCTAATATAATATAATGCATTCTACTTATAACCATCATACTTCTAAAACCTCTGTATATACATAAAACACTGTTGTAAACAGCCTTCAAACCAAAATGTATTCTCATAAAAAAGTGTGAAAATACCTAGGGTTGGCTGCTGCCAAATACATGTGTGGGACCAAAGAATCAAATGCATTTTATAAACACTCATTAACCTGTAAGGAAATGAATTTAAAATTTCTGGTTCTGGAACAAGTGGGACTCAACCCAAGGGGAGGTGATTGGGAAATGTCCTTGGAGTACAGAGAGCTGCTATGGCAAATTAAATTAAATGCTTCTAAGCCACCAGGGCTTAATGATGCCATCAGCCTAAGTAGTGTACTCAAATTTAGAAGAGCCAAGTTATAATACCATCGGCCCCTAAGAAGACGTGAAAGATTTGGTCCCACACATGTATTTTAAGTATACATCTGGTTTTAAGTTGTGTGTTAGAACTACAATAGAGATTAGAATGCAAACAGTTATTTTTATGTATTTAATATGTTTTAGGTTTGGTAGATGTTGGCAGCAGCCAACCCTAGGTATTTTCACACTTTTTCATGAGAATACATTTTGGTTTGAAGGCTGTTAACAACAGTGTTTTATGTATATACAGAGGTTTTAGAAGTATGATGGTTATAAGTAGAATGCATTACATTATATTAGGATTGGTGTAGTTAGAATATATCAAGCATTAAAGTAGGAAGTGTTTAAACAACATTGTTTTTAAACAATATACCTTTAACTTCACAAATTAATCAATTGAATAATTGAATAAAATGTAATTAAGGCTCCACAATGGGAGTATATAAGGTAGAGTGAAATGAATATATTTTTTATCTTGATAAAGCCTGGGAGAACCCGGGCGAAAGCCCTTGATGTAATTTCACATTGCAGGACTGATCATATTGGAATAAAGTTGTTTTTCTGAGAACCTGTGGAATTTCTGCCGTGATATTTGTTAAATAAAATTAAAAAAATTGAAAAATAGCCAAAACTGGGCATTTTCACTAAAAAGCTTGTTCTGCAATGCAGGTGAATGGCAGGCTGAAAACAACATGGCCGCTGAGTAGTGGTTGCTAAGGGGGGAAGCTCAGTGTGAGAGATGTAACCAAGCATTAGTAGGCAATCCTATGCAAATGAGGATAAGAATAGTGAATCCCAATTTTCCCTGGCATGTGAGCCATGTCCCTAGAGTGTAAGTGTAGGAGTAGGGGAGTAGTAGAGTAGAAGATAGGTGAAATCATGAGGGGGTATGTCTGAAAGACTGTAAGCTTATTGGAGCACAGTGGCTTGTGTTTGCCCTGAATTGCTCAGGATTGCAAGAGGTGTGTCTACAGTTGTTCTAACTGAAAACAAGAAACCAAAGGTGTACTCTGTGGATATATCTGAAATTTCTTGCAAACGGGCACACAGTGTGTGCACGCGTGTGCATGCGTGTGCGCCCGTGTGCGCATGTTTGCATTGTTTGCACGGCACTGCCCTGGGTGGAAACAGAAAGGGAAAAGGAAGGAAAAGAAGTAGTAGGAAGTTAACCAAGGAGAACTAGCAGACCTGCCAGGTGAAATATATCAGAATCAGCCAATTACACAGGCAGTAGTCTAGCCCAGCCCAGCCCAGCACTTTAAACTCTGCAAACAGCAGTCTACCCTGTTTTTCCCAAGAACTCTGCAACACTGCAGTATACAAAGAGTGAAAACTTAAAAAGCTTAAGTCAGACAAAATGTTAGAGGCTGCTATTGTTATCATAAACCAACATGTGCAAGATGCTGAGGGTGGTGATGTTGTGAATGCTGCTGAGCAACTGACAGTGAGGAGATGGAGAAGAGTGTACAGACCCAGGGTGATCTACCAGGGGCTACATGAGCTGGAGATAGTGGAGCACTATAGAGTGGACAAAGACCTTCTGCAGCAAATTGTTGAGCTGTGCCAGCCATGCCTTACACACAGAAGCAACAGAGGGGAACCCATCCCAGTGGATACCAAGGTATGGGTTGGCCTACGAATACTAGCTACAGATACCTTCCAGAGACCAACTGGTGATATGATGGGGGTTTCACAGGCATCAGCATCCAGGGTACTGCACCAGTCCCTGGATGCCATGTCAGCACATGTCGGTGAGCATGTATATTTCCCCAATTCCCGTGAGGCATTGGCCAGCAATATGCATCTTTTCCACCAAATAGCAGAATACCCTGAGGTAGTGGGTGCAATAGACTGCACGCATATACACATCAAAGCACCACCTGGTGAGCGGGGTAGGGTCTACATCAACCGCAAGGGCTTCCCCTCCCTCAACTGCCAGGTCATGTGCGATGCCCAGGGCATAATAATGAATGTGTGTGCTGGCTGCCTTGGAAGCAATCACAATTCCCACATCTGGCATCTGACGCAGCTGTACCAGAGATTTGCCAATGGGGACATCCCTGACTGTCACCTAGTGGGGGATGCTGGATACGCACTGGAGCAGTGGCTAACACCCATCAGAAATGCACACACACCCGAATGAGAACTCCATAATGAGGAACACGCACAAACAAGAAACATTATTGAGCATGTGTTTGGGATGCTCAAGTCACAGTACTGGTGCCTGGACACATCTGGTGGAGCCTTGCAGTACTCACCAACTACATGTACCCAAATTGTCATGGTATGTGCCATGCTACACAATATGATCCTGTGAAAACAGCTGCAGCAGGAACAGTATGGGGTAGGGCCAAACAGCACCCCACCATTGCCAAGGCCTGCACAGGCACAGCATGACTCAGAGGAGGAAAACCTGAGCCTGCCCCAGTAGGCAGAAGGAGGTGTGCCCAGTATGCCTTGGCCTTGGCAAAGAGGCAACACATAGCATATACACTGACTCAGTAGGAACCCTGGAAATGACACCTCTCTCTGACTCGCTCATACAATAAAAGGGATGCCTAACTTGACACTACCTGTTTTCAAACATGTATAGGGAGTGTACTATGTGCATCTGACATAGGCAGCCCTGCAGCACCACCTGAGGCATGATTGCCCTATTTTAAGCAATATAAAGCAGTGCTAAGCACATCTTACCACTATTTAGCATATTTAAACACAATTGCACAGAGCTGCACACCACGCTAACTAGCTCAACGTCAGGCAATGTTGAGCAATGTTGGGCAATGTTGGGCAAAGTCGGGCAAGGTCGGGCAAAGTTGAGCAAAGTCAGGTATACACACTCACACCTGCTTTACTGTTCCTTAAGCAGTCTGGTCTGCCCAGCAGGAAAATAAAAAGCAGTGACAGGGCTCAAACTCAGGATACTGTGCACTACAGTCACAGTACTGAACCACTAAGCCATGACAGCATTTCACTGGTACAGACACAGCAGAACAATTGCAGACTAACGCAAACACAAACAAATGCTGTATCATGCCCGCTGAAGAGGCATATGAGTAACTTCCCCCCAGGCCTATGCAGACAGATAACAGCAGTTCAGGCAGTGTGATGTAGGTTGGGTAGGCTATGAATTCACAAACTAATATACATGAAATTGCAAGCTAAGATCTGTAGTACAGTAGTATGCCTCAAGCCAGTACTATAGGCAACAGTACAGACTGAAATGGAGTACCTGACATAGCAGTGCAGGCCTAGCAAATGTGTATAAATGTCAGGTGAACCCCTCATCCTATGTACACCCACAGTAACAATCAGGTGTGCCCCCCCCCGAGTAGAAATGTACAACTAATAACTGTCCCCCCTGTATGTAGAAATGTTGATAAGTCTATGCAAAGTGTCTCATAGGTTCATAGGTTCATACTAGGCTATCTCCCCTAGGGCATATATAAGCCTAGCCAGAGTGTGTTTGGCTTTTGCCACCCATTTTAAATTAATTTTGCTATGCCCTTTTTCGAGGTTAGTATACAGTGCCTCTGTCTAACAGTAAGACAGAAGTGATACCCAGGGTAAACCTACGATCTCCCATCCACTCATCAAGATTCCTCTTGAAGAGAGTCAATGAGGGACACTGCCTAACCTGGACTGGGATTTTATTCCAGAGTGAAGGGAGCCACTGGGTTATGAATCTGTCCCTCCAGCATGTCCTATTTATTGCACTGCTGAGGTTCAAGTCTCTCGAGTGTGTAGCTTGAAGGGATTTGGATTTTCTGAGGTGCAGCATGTCCATTAATTCCGGGTTGGACAGGGCTTTATACGTCAGGCACAGATCGCCTCTGAGAAGGCGGTATGCCACTGAGTAGAGCTGGAGTTTCTTTAACTGGGCAGCATATGGCATCTGTTTGAGCCTTTTGATCCTCTTGGTGAGGTACTTTTGGGGTCTTTCCAGTTGCTGCAGGTGTCTGGTAAGGTACATCCCAAAAGGGGCATTGTACTCAATTATGGGCCTGATGAGGGATGAGTAAAGAGGCACAATGACCTCCCCTGATTTAGATGTGAATCCCTTCATGATTAGGTGGGCTATATAAAATGTTTTTCTACCACTTTGGCCACATGGTTGTCAAATGAGAGATTGCTATCAACTTGGGTCCCCTGGTCCCTAATTACTTCTTCTGTACTTAATGGATTACCATCTATGTGGTAATTTGTGGGCACTTTGCTTTTGCTAAAGGGAATGACTATACACTTTTTGTCCTTTAGCTTGAGACCATGGCTCTGGCACCAGTTGTCTGTTTCTATGAGGCCCTTTTGGAGGATGCTTGTGTCGGCTGGAGAGTCGATTATGGTGCCCAGTTTGCAGTCATCTGCGAACTTGGTCAACCACAGTCCTTCTGTGTTGGCCTGTACCTCCGAGAAATATATACCGAACAAGAGAGGTCCCAGGACTGAGCCTTATGGGATGCCACTTGTAACTGGTTTGGAGTCTGACATGGTTCCAGCAATTCTAACCATGTGGGTTCTGTCCTTGAGCCAGTTTGCAACCCATCTAGTGACATAGGGGTTTATATATAGGCTGGTGAGCTTATCTATAATGCCTGAGTGGGGTATTGTATCGAAGGCTTTTGCGAGGTCCAGGTAGGCTGTGTGGACCACCTTCCCCTTGTCAATGGCCTTGGTGACTGTTTCAAAGAAATTGACCAGGTTTAAGAGGCAGGATCTGCCCTTAACAAAGCCAAACTGGGTAGGATCCAGTGTCTGTAGGTCCCCAATATCTTTATTTATGAGGTCCATGACGATCCTTTCCATAGCTTTGCAGACCAAGCTAGTCAGACTTATGGGGCGATAGTTTCCAGGATCAGTTGAGGCACCACCTTTGTGGAGAGGGAACACTGTTGCTGTATGCCACTCTTTGGGTACATATCCTTCAGTAAGGCTGAGATTGAACAGTAGTTTTATGTTTGGGTTTAGCTCTTCTTGGAGTTCATGTAGGACTCAGCCCGGGACACTGTCTGGTCCTATTGATGCTGTGTTTTTTATTTGGAGAGGGCAGCTCTTACCTGAGCATCTGAGATGTCAGGGGGGCAGCACTCTGTTGGGATAGATATTCACCCTTTTGGTGGGGAGTGGGAGGAGAAGTTTGCGCTGAACTTGTCAGCTAGGATGTTGGCAATGTCTGTGGGTTTGATGTATTTTTTGTCATTTTGGACTAATTCTGAGCCTATCTGGGAATTCCCACCCAGGTTCCTAACATAACTAAAGAAAGCCTTGTGATTATCCTTAGCATCCTGTGCAATTTTTCTCTCGAAGCTGGCCTTAGACGATTTTATGAGTGCCCGTAGTTTTTTCCTAATACTGATCAGAGATGCTTTCCCTTTTTGGGATTTTGCTCTATCATGTATTAGCTTCCTCCTTCTATTGTATAGTTTGTTTATGGCTGGGGTCCACCAGACAGGACGTCTGCCTTTGGAGGATTGGGTCTTGTTTTTATTTGGAATTGCATGATCCATGCATTCCTGAAGGTGTTCATAGAATGCGTTTATAAAGGATTCTGCGGTCTGGGCTGTATTTTCCACAGGCCCGGGGGCTTTGAAGGATTCCACCTTGGTTTTGAGGAGTGTGAAATTTGCTTTAGAGAAGTTTTTCACTGTGGTTTTCTGGGCAGGGTGTGGGGTTGGGATGTGAATGCCCAGTGAGATTAGTTTATGGTCTGATCTTACCAGTGAGGGATACACTTCTGGTCTGGAGCATAGAGTCCCCATGTTGGTGATGATCAGGTACAGTATGTTTTCCCCTCTTGTGGGAGTGGTAACAAGTTGTTCCATAGCATTTGAGTTTATAAATTCTAGGAACCTTTGGGCTAGGGTGTTGGAGCTAGAGTAATGCTCCCAGTCTATGTTTGGGTAGTTGAAGTCACCCAATATAATGGTGTTTGGAGAGACCTTCATATTTTCCAGTGTTCTCAGGAAGGCCGAGTGGGATTCCTGGGTTTGGGAGGGTGGTCTGTAGCAGGCTATAAACTGGAAGGCTGTTTTACCCACTGTTAGTTGCACATGGATAGTCTCTGATGCTTCGTGCTGTGCCACCAACCTGGAGGTGTGGGTATCTTTGACGAATATTGATACTCCCCCTCCTTTTGAGGCTTGGTCCAAGTTTTGGGGCCAAAACACATGGTAGTAGTGCTGGGGTGCTCTCAGGAGCCTTGAACCAGGTTTCTGTTACTGCACAGATATCGATGTTCTCCATGCTAAGGAGAGTTTTGAGTGCGTGCATCTTGAGGTTTAGACTTCTGGCATTGAGTAGCATTACTCTTAGTTTCTTATCCCTTGTGATACCTATGGAGGTGGGTTTGTCTTTTGAGCCTTGCCTAAAAAAGGCACTATGGGGGAAGCAAGAGCCTTTGCCAATATCCGAAAGCCCAGGGGTGACAGGAGCAAGCCGTCCCTAGCGAAGTATCGTGGTTTGTCGAGCATGTCATCCCAGGCTGACAGGCATTGGATCCCCTTTGAATGACACCAATGACACCAATACTTAAGCCAATTGTTGAAATTGATCATCTTGTCTTCATATTGTGCCATCATTCTTGGTGAGGGTAAGATGCTACTCAAGGTCAGGGCCATACATGCTCAGAGAGCTCCTCTATGTCTCTTTTCATGTAGTCCAGGAAGGTACCTCTCAGGTCATTCACACCAGCATGGACAATGACCGAGTCATATTTGTACTTGCCTTGGAGTGACCTGAGTGCTTGTGTTATGTGGCGAGCCTAGCGCCTGACAGGCAGCTCACCGTGACCTTCTCCTTGTTCAGCCTGGTGAGCGGGACATCAGTGTGCCTGATGATAGAGTCACCTATTACAAGTGTATCAGGTGTGTTGTTTAGCCTTAAGGGCTGTGACTGTTCGGCACACTGGATTTGTGAGCCTTGTGATGCACGTGTTTTGTTTTGGGGGTAACGGTTGCTTGGGTGTCTGCTTTGGAGGTCTCTGCTGCTTAGGCAGATTTTTATTTAGAGCCTCTGAGTATGTTTTTGTGTGTTTATGTGTTTGGTTTGCTGTCGTGGTAGGTCTATGTGAGACTGGAATTGTAGTGAGTGTGGTTTCCTTCTCCTCCTGACTGGTTACGCCAGTACTGAGTTGAGAGAGCTTAGTCTCATGGAAGCCCTGCAGGCACAGTGTGCTTCCTGTCGATGTACAACACAAAGGTGAGCCCTGAAGTAAAAACCAACTTGATTTTTCACACACATATAGCATATATGTCCATACTGGGCATGCTCATACACTTTAACAAATTTAGCAAATTTCAGTCAGCAACGTACTGAAAGGTCATACTGGGCGTGCTCACACACCAACAAATTTAGCAAATTTCAGTCAGAAACATACTGAAAGGTCATGCTGGGCATGCTCACACACTTAGGCCATGTCTGAGTACAGCAGTGGGCCACACATATCTGGCAGTTGCAGTTCTTACCCCAGAAACTTGTCACTATTCACCATTCCTGCCTTGCACACACAGTTATATGAAAACAGACCCATATAATATATTGGACTCCTGTCATAATCAAACTATGTGCTACAAGTACTTAAGTTGTTCAAAGAAAGTGAAAATTCAAAGAAGATCAATAAATCTCCGATCAGTATCATGAATAAACAATGTGCACTCCTAACATTATCCAATCCATGTTCTGGCAAAAATATTGTCAAAGAGTCCATACAGAACCATGAAGCTTTCTTTTTGTCATAAATATCAATGTAAACTCATATATGTTCTGAGTCAGTGCAAACTGTAAATGAATACATGTACATGACTGACACTGCCAACATCTTGTCAGACAGGTTCATACATATTTACCCCCCTCTCACTGACAAAAGGGCCCATTATCATACCTGGAGATTGTGAAAACCCAGAAATCACATATACAATGGTTAAACAGCTCTTTCCAAACCTAAAAATATGGCATCTATGGGATGACATGGTTTCCCTAGCTGTGTCATATGTGAACTCCAAAACAAACAGACCCTGCACCTGAACAGTCTGTTGAGACACACTCTGTACAGGATATGAAACTGATGAATGGGTTACAGCAAAGTTTGGCACACTCCACAAGTGTTGGTGCACAACAGACCATGGAAACTATTGTCTTATAAGCCTACTAAGCCTGATCTGCAAGACCATGGAGTCCATCATGATGGAACTCATAAACAGAGCTATTGGGAGCCTACAAACACCCAACACTACCCATTTTGGTTTGGTCAGGGGCAGATCATGGTTCCCAAACCTGCTGTTTTCAAGGCAGTCATCCAGGACATACATTAATAAAATGAGCTACACACGTCCCACATAGATCTTGAAAAGCCCTTTTCCAACATCCCAGACACATGTCATATCCACAAAATCAACAACCTGTGCATAAATATGTATGTCATCTGATGGATTGCCAACTGGGGCACAGATAGATCCCACAAGGTAAGAAATGTGGCCTCCTGTTCAAGCTGGTAACAACTGCTACCCCCCATGCCTCAGTCCTGGGACCCCTCCTGTCTGGTGTATACTTTTCAGAAATACAGTCAAACACACGAGGGCTATGTTTAGCAAAGTTTGTGGATGACTGCAAAATTTGTCATAATCGATGTTTGGGACAACAGAGACATCCTTAAAAAGGATCTCAGTCAGATGGATGTGGTGTCAAAATTTTGGCCTCGAGCTACAGTCATACAAATACCACATAGGTGTCAACACCCTAAATATGGAGGTGATAATAAGGGATCTATGGGCACATGTGGATAGTCATCTGTACTTCCAGAAACACATTCACAAAGTGGTTAGAAAATCATGCTATGTGTTCCCACAAACTGCCAAGGTCTTTGCATGTAGGTCAAAGGAGGTTCCCTCTACTCATCAGTCATCAGACCCGTCAGAGAGTACCACAACACACTTACGATGAATCTGACTAGGCACCTTCAGCAGCTGGAAAGACCACTGAAGTACCTCAACAAGAGAATTACTGGCCTCAAACAGTTGCCCCATGCAACAAGACTGAATTTAACTCAATTTGTACTCTGTTGCATACTGTCTACTCAGGAAATCTCTGCCCAACAGACAGGTCCATGTCAAATGCAGAACTGATGTACATGCGCTATCTGAAGTAAACCCAAGCTCACTGTATCACATGCTCTAGGGATATCATCATCACAACATTAGATAGAACATGTTGGAGGGATACATTACTAACTCACAGACTTCCCTTGCTTTGGAACAGGCTCCCAACTGACATTAAGCCGAGACCCTCACTGACACTCTTCCAGAGGAGCCTTGATGAGTGTATGTGAAACTGAACTGTCACACCATGGATCACTTCATCAGCTCTGCTACACAGAGGCCTAGGGAACTAACTCCATGGGTGGTGATAGCTGCACACTCTGGCCATACTAATATATGCCTTCAGGCAGATAGCCTATTACCTACCTATGTACCTATATATAAATATATATATATATATATATATATATATATATATATATATATATATATATATATATATATATATATGTAGGGGGAACACAGTATAATAAGCCAAAGATGGATGGGCAGAGATGTGTGTAAGAGGGTGACCATGACAGGGAGCCATCCAGGACTGTCCCACCCAGCACACATCCCAATGGCATGAAAGACATGAGGTGCACATCTCTCCCACTGTACATAACAGCCACCAGTATCTGTAAGCATTACAGTGTATGTGGTCCATGTGCCTGCTGTACAACATGACTGTACAGTGAAGTACACATCTACTATCTGTAGATATGTACCTGTCACATAGGTTCATAGGTATGTAGTAGACTATCTCCACGAAGGCATATATCAGCCTACGCAATTTGTGCAGCTTTCACCTCAACATTGGGTAGTCTCCCATGGCCTAGTTCTAATAGTTAGTACCCTAAGCCCCTTTCTAGTGGGGCTGCTGATGTGATGCCTGGCATGAATTATCTGTTTCCCATCCACTCATCAAGGTTCCAATTGAAGAGTGTCAGCAAGGGGTTCTGTCTGATGTACATTGGGACTCTGTTCCACAGTAAGGCAAGTGTCTGGGATGGTATTCTATCCCACCGGCATGTTGTATTCATTGTTGTGATGAGGTTCATATCCCTGGAATGTGTAGGGTGACTCAATGTTGTTATCTGTAGATGGAGCATGTTCAACAGTTATGTGCTGGACATGGCTCTGTATGTTAGGCAGAGTGTGCCTCTGAGTAGGCGGTATACAATGAAGAACAGATTTAGTTTTACCAGTTGTGTTGCATAACACAACTGTTTGAGACCAGTAATCCTCTTGGTGAGGTACCTATGTGGTCTCTACAGCTGCTGGATATGCTAAGTCGAGTACATCCAAAATGGTGCACTGTACTCAATGATGGTTCTGATGATGTAAGAGTAGAGTGCCAACACTACCTCTTTGGATCCTGATGCAAACCCTTTGTTGATTAGGTGGGCCACATAGGATCGCCCAATCACTTCGGCAACATGGTTGTCAAAGGAAAGATGACTATCTACTTGTGTCCCCAGATCCCTTATCACCTTGTCATTTTTAAGGGGGTAACACCTATGTGGTAGTTTGTGGGCATTTTGTTTTCAACAAAGAGGATCACTATGCATTCCTCCACAGTGAGCTTGAGGCCATGATTCTGGCACCACACATGTGTCTCATAGATTCCCTTCTGGAGAATATGCCTGTCGTCCGGGGACTCTATTATGGCAAACACTTTACAGTTCCCAGCAAACTTAGTCAACTGCAACCCTCCTGTGTTGGCATATACATTTGAGAAGTCTATACCAAACAGGAGGGACCCCATGACTGAACCCTGGGGGTCACCAGTCATTACTGGTGTAGAGTCTGACATGTAGCCAGCAACTCTTAATATGTGGGATCTATCTGTGAGCCAGTTTGCAATCCATCTTGTGATGTATGGATTCCTGGCCAGGTTGGTGAGTTCATCTATGATACCTGACTGGGGAATGGTGTCAAAGGCCTTAGCGAGGTACAGGTAGGTTGTGTTGCACTCATTTCTATCATCTGTAGCCTGGGTAACTGTCAAAGAAATCCTCCCAGTTCAGGAGGCGTGGTCTGCATTTGACGAAGCCAAACTGGGTGTGCTCAACTGTGTGAATGTTCCCAATCTCTGTATTTTGACTTCCATTATGATTGGCTCCATTGCCTTGCAGAACACACTCATCAGGCTCATAGAGCATGAATGCCAAGGGGTTTTTGTGGCCCCACCCCTGTGGAATGTGAAGAACGTTGCTGTGCAACATTCTATGGGTACATATCCTGTAGAGAGCATGTAGAGAGAGGTGTAGGTATCCTTGATGAATATGGATACATCCTCACCCTATGTGCTATGATTCAGGTTCTGATGCTGGAATGTATGGAATGAGTAGTATCCTAGTAGTGCTGGTGTGCTGTCTGGACCCTTGACCTAGGTTTCTGTTACTGCAAAGATATCAATATCCTCCATAATGAGAAGTGCCTCGAGTGTGTGCATCTGGAGGCTGAGAATTCTGCCAATGAGTAGCATTTAGCTCACTTTGTGGTTATTTGTGTTGGTTATGGGGTTTGGTTTGTCCTGCGTGACTGGTGTTCCACACCTGAAGTCAGCACCTCATTAGTCCCATCTGACTATAAGCTAATTACCCTACATATCCACATTCTGGACCCACACCCCATTAAGGAAACCATGTCAAAAAATGTCTCCAAAGCCAATTTCATGCTTCCTAAGACAGAAGTGCTGAACTGCAGGACACCCATGTAGATGGACAATACAGTTACGACTACTGAATTCTTCCCAATTGCACTTTATAAGCACTTACATGACTGCATGCATTGTGCTATCCCAAACAGAAACCAGATGCTATCCTCCAAGAAAAGGAAGCCAATCTGGTGTTCCCCTGCCATGAACAAACTGCACAACAGAAGGAAGAAAATGTTGCAAAAGAGGGTAAAATCCCATGAGTGGAGCAGCTCCATGGTCAACATCAGTAAGAAGCTGTGATCCCTGATAAAATCCTCCAAACAAAATCAACACTGATTCTAAAGACAACCACAAAGCATTCTATAGCTATGTCAAGGATCTCAATGGCAACACTCAGATCTGCTCTGAGTTACAGCACAATGGCACTAAATATACAGACCCAACTGGTATTGCCAACATCCTGGCAGATAGGATCAGTGCTAACTTTACCCCCCTCTCACCCATGAAAGAGCACATCTCTATAATGGAAGACTGCAAAGTTGCTGTCATCACGGCTGCACAGGTAAAAAACACTCTCCAAAGCCAGGAACACAGCATCCATGGGACCAGATAACTTCCCAGACTGTGTTCTACACAAACTACAGAATGAACAGGCACCACACTGACATACCATGTTCAGTCATAGCCTCACCTCAGGCTTTGTGCCTGCTGAATGGTGCACAGCGACGGTTATCCCACTTCACAAGGGTGGAGACACCACGGACCCCAGGAACTAGCGCCTCATTAGCCTGATGAGCCTGCTCTGCAAGGCCATGGAATGTATCATCATATAACTTATAAAAAAAGACATTGGGTAATCTCCAAACTCTGGACCACAACCATGTTGGGTTTGTAAAATGCAGAGCATGTCTCCTAAATCTGATAGACGTCATTGAAGCAGTCACCAGAACCATAGACAAGGGTAAGGTGGTTCACACAGCCTATGTAGATCTTGCCACGGTTTTCAACACCATCCCCCACTCTGGAATTATAGATAAACCCACTAAACTAGGTATAAATTGCTATGTCACAAGATGGGTTGCCACCTGGCTCACTGACAGAACACACACTGTGAAACTAGCAGACTCCAAGTACGACTTTGGACCAGTGACAAGTGCAGTACCACAGGGTTCAGTCCTGGGTCCTGTCCTGTTTGGTATCTACTTCCCTAAACTAAACTTTAACATGGAAGGTCTGTGGCTAATGAAGTTTCCAGATGACTGCAAACTAGGAGCCATAACTGAAACTACTAAAGATGTGGCATCCTACAAAAGGGCCTCACTGAGACAGATGCCTGGTGTCAAAGCCATGGCCTCAAGCTCAATGCCAAAAAGTGCATTGTCATCCCCTTTGGTAAAAACTCTGCAGCCATGAACTACAACATAGGCGGTAGTATACTTAACACTGAAAGTATGATAAGAAACTTTGGGTCACAGGTGGACAGTGGACACACCTGTGATAATCACATCCCCACAGTAGTCAGGAAATCCTTCTACATGGCACACCTTATCACAATAGGTGTCTCATGCAGAATAGAAGAGTACATTGTTCCCCTCTACTCATCACTCACTAGATCCATAATAGAGTACAATGCCTCTTTTGCTATGTACCTCACAAGACATCTACAATAACTGGAAAGCCTGCAGAAATGCCTCACAAAGAGCATTAGTGGCCTGAAATACATGCCATACACAGACCGTCTCAAAATGCTCCAGCTGTACTCTCTCGCGTATCGCCTACTCAGAGGTGATCTCTGCCTAACATATAAAGCTATGTCAAACACAGAGCTGTTGGACATGCTCCACGTAAAACACTCACAATCCCTCTGATCTTTGGCCCCAAAACCCAGAGTGAAATACAAAAGGAAGGGGTGTATCCATTTACCTTATGGATACCCACACCTTCAGGTTAGTGGCACAGCATGAGGCCTTGGAGTCCATGCAAGTGCAACTAACATTGGGCAAAGCTGCTTATCAGATGATAGCCTGCTACAGATCACCTACTTTGCCTCAGGAACCTCACTCAGTATTCCTGAAAACAGTGGAAAATATAAAGGTCCTACCAAGCACCATTATATGAGGAGATTACAACTATCCAAACATTGACTGGGAGAATTACTCATGTACAACGTCCTTTGCCCAGTGCTTCCTAGAGTTTAAAAACTCAAACACCCTGGAACAGCTGGTCACCACGCCCACTAGAGGGGACAACATACTGGACCTGATCATCACCAGTATGGGTTACCAGTGTTCCACAACAGTGATAAACCCCCTCACTGGTAATATCAGATCATAAAGTAATCACACTGGATATCCACATCCTGCCCCCCCCCAAGTCAAGCAAACCACTGTGAAGACATTTTCAAAAGCAAACTGCACACTTCTCAAGTCCAAAGTGGAAAGTTCTAAAGCCCCCTTGCTATAGGATAATTCTATACAATCTGCATAATCATTTACAAGTGCATTCTATGAGCATCTACAGGGATGCATGGATCGAGACATCCCAAATAAAACCAAGATGCACTCCTCCAAAAATAAGAAACCAATCTGGTGGTCATTGTCCATAAATATGCTATACAACAGAAGGAGGAAATGAAGACATGATAGAGCAAACTTCACAAAAGGAAATGCATCACTGATGATTATTAGGAAGAAATAATGATCGCTCATAAAATAATCCAAGGTCAGTTTCTAAAGACAAATTGCCATGGAATGTAAGAATAACAATCACAAAGCCTTCATTAACTATACCAAACATTTAGATGGCAACTATCAAATATGTTGTCAGCTACTGCAAAATGGCAAAAAATACACTGAACCAACTGACATTGCCCACATCCTGGCGGACAAGTTCAGTGCAAACTCCCACCTCCCATCACCCCCAAAAGGGCCTGTGTCCATCTCAGAAGAATGCAGAGCCCCAGACTTCATGGACATGCAGGTAAAAACAGCCCTCTCCAAAGCTAGGAACACAGCATCAACAGGACTGGATGGTGTCTCAGGCTGCGTCTTACACCAGTCCCAAAATGAACTACACCCTCACCTACATTCACTGTCCAGACTCAACCTTACCACAGGCTATGTACCCAAAGAATGGCATACAGAAACAGTCATCCAGCTCCACAAAGGTGGTGCCAAAACAGAACCTGGAAACTATTGCCCGATAGGCCTACTCAGCCTGGTCTGCAAAGCTATGGAGCAAATTATCATGGAACCCATAAACAGAGACATTGGGAACCTCCAGACACTGGACTGTACCCAACTTGGCTTTGTTAAAGGCAGATCCTGCCTCCTAAACCTAGTTGACTTCTTTGAAACAGTTACCAAGGACACAGATGGAGGTGAAAGTAGTCCACACAGCCAACCTGGACCTCACTAAGGCCTTTGACACCATTCCCCACTCTGGCATCATGGACAAGCTTACCAGCTTGAACATTAACACCTATGTCACAGGATGGGTGGCCAACTGGCTCACAGATCAAACACACATGTTCAGAGTTGTGGGTGCCATGTCCGACTCTAAACCAGTCACAAATGGCATCCCACAGGTCTTGGTCCTGTGACCCCACCTGTTCAGTAGATACTGCTCAGAGGTACAGGCAAACATGGGAGGAGTATGGCTGAACAAGTTTGCAGATGACTGCTAACTGTGGTCCATAATTGACTCTACAGCTGACACAGACATCCTCCAGAAGGGTCTTACAGAGACAGATACCTGGTGTCAAAACAATGCCCTCAAGCAGAATGCCAAAAAATGCATAGTCATCCCCTTTGGATAAAACAAAGTGCACACAAATTACCACATAGGTGGTAATCCAGTATGTACGGAGAATGTAATTATGGCCCTGGGGACCCAGGTAGATAGTAAACTCTCCTTTGATGATCACATTGCCAAAGTGTTTAGAAATTCCTTCTATGTAGCCCACCTAATGTCATCTAATGTAACCCACTTTGTCTAGTCTGATGATGTCACCATCCTACATATATAAGAAGAACTCTCAGTAATGTGTGTAGCATGTTGTGTAAATGTGTACTGCTGTAGTATCATAAAGTAGTTAGGTAGGGGTTTGAATCCTGCACTTGACAGCTGTATGCGAGTCTGTGTCTTTTTGGAGAGAAGCAACCTTTTTGGAGACTACTAAAACACCTTAAAAGTGGTATACTTATCTTTGTCAAGTTTGATGATGTCACCATCCTGCAAATATACCTGTGGAAAGGAAAACTTCCAGTAATGTGTATAGCAAGTTGTGTTAATGCGTACTCCTCTAGTTTCGTTAAGTAGGGGTTTAAATCCTGTACTTGACAACTATATGAGAGTGTGTGTGTGCCTCTTTGAAGAGAGCAACCTTTTTGGAGACTACTAAAACACCTTAAAAGTGGTATACTTATCTTTGTCAAGTCTGATGATGTCACCATCCTACAAATATACCTGTAGAAAAGAGAGCTCCCTGTAATGTGTGTAGTGTGGCGTGTTAATGTGTATTGCTCTAGTATTATAAAGTAGTTAAATAGGGGTTTGAATCCTGCACTTGACAACTGTATGAGAGTGTGTGTGTCTTTCTTTGGAGAGGAGCAATCTTTTGAAGACTACTGAAACACCTTAAAAGTGCTATACTCATCTTTGTCAAGTATGATGATGTCACCATCCTACAAATAAACCTGTGGAATGGAGAACTCCCAGTAATGGGTGTAGTGTGTTGTGTTAATACATACTGCTCTAGTATCATAAAGTAGTTAGATAGGGGTTTGAATCCTGCACTTGGTGGGTGTGCTCCATGTGTGTGACACTGTTGGTCAATGTGATGTTGGTTTTGCTTTTACTACTTTATGACATCACAATGACAACAGTATGTGCATTACACATGTCAGGTAGCTGTGTGGCAAATATATATATACAAACATGTGACCTCAATTATTTCATAGGTGGTAACCCTGCTTTCTCCATGAACACATCTGTTATCTTTGCCAGAGTGTGCTGCCACTTTCCAGACCTTAGGTCACATCTGTATGTTTGTGACAAGCCTAGCCACTGCAGTGATCTCTGGCCTACGTCATCCGTTTCACATACACTCATTACAGTTTCTATTGAATAGTGTGAGTGAGGGTTTATACCTGAGGTATATTTGAAACCTGTTCAAAAGCAACAAAGTCTGTTAAAGATGGCTATTTATTATAGGTGTGCAACATTTGTGGATATGCATGCAGATCCTTTATTGCTTATGTGATCCAAAGAGGAATTTCCAAAACACTTTGAAAATGTGATTATCAAAGGAGAGATGATGTAACACATGGATCTATGTATACATCGGTACCTGTTCAACATTTTGGGGGCTACTACCTATGCGGTACTCTGGGGATACCATGTTTTGTAAAAGTGGATGACTATGCTTTATTTGACTTATAGCTTTACAGCATGGGTTTGACACCAGGTATCTGTCTGTATGATACCCTTTTGGAGGATGTGTGTGTCATCTGGAGAATGCATTATAGCCCACAGTATGCATTGCCAAACATGGTCAGACATATCCCTACTGTGGTTGCTTGTACCTAAGAAAGCTATATGCCAAACAGGAGTGGTCCCAGGACTGAGTGCAGGTGAATACCACTGGTTACTGGCATAGAATAGTACTTGAAGGCTACAAATGTTACTGTGTGTCCTACATCTGTGTGTCAGTTATCAAGACATCATCTCACAATTGTTTATGGTCAGGCTGTTGAAGTTATGTATACTACCAGAATGCAAACCAATGACAGATAGTAACAGTATCACCCACAGCACAGTGTCAAACCGTGTCATACACACATGTGTACTCAAGGTCCAAAATGTGTGTAGTACAATGCATACTGGCCACCAATAGAAACTATGGAGTGTTAACACTGTCTAATACAGGGCATGTCACCCTGCCCATGTGTCCAATATGCACGTACATGCAGATAGTGCACCTCAATCATGTTCACAAATGTACACCTGCAAATTTGTGCTGCACACATCCCACACTTACTGTCCACTCTCTAACACATGCTGACAAAACTACACACATCAGCCAAGTGGCACATGGACAGACAATAAACAATTGTAATAAACACTGGTGTAAACAATACTACATTGATAATTATAGCTTTATTGCATCATGCCTGCTCAGCTACACCTTCAAGGATATCATTACACTTTACTGCTGACACCATGCTAACATTGCTATTCTGTTATAAAGTCACCCTGTGTATCAGCACCATGTTAGCCTGTTCCTGCATCAATGTTACAGATGACAAGAGGTGGCACAGGTTTCATCATATGTACAGGGTATGTTGTTGGTTTGCCAAAGGCCTACACTGAGCCATACAATCGACATGTGTGTGTGAATGTGTGTGTGAGGGCCAAGGGTACTGTTATGGGCCAATGTGGATGTAATGTGTGTGGGTATGTATTTGCCCTAGGTGTCTGGTTTATGTGTGTGTGTCTGCATGCACACAGTTCCACCATGTGCCTGCCATATATGGGGATTTGTGTGATAGGTATAGACTGTACCTGGCAAGCTTTACAGATCACCATCTCTGGCCACAGATATGGGTCCTGTGCCTGGCAGGGGTGCTACAGACAGTATCAGGTACTAATCCAGACTGGGTACTATCCTCAGAGGTTGACATATGTACACTGGATCCAGGTCCCTGCTGGGACTGGCCAGAGCAATGTGCACGTGGTCTTCTAGGACAGTCTATGGACAGCTCACCCCCAACATTGCTGGGGCTGGTACTGGCATTACGGGAGCAGCTATGACTTGATGGACGTTCACGGCGACTGCTTGCTGATGATGTTGCTGGCATACATCCACGTTGACGTTTCAACTGTCCTGCACTGTCCTGACACATGGACATGACATTGTGGAGGACATCTAATGTCTCACCCCAACGTCTATCAATGACCTCAGTGTAATTATGGATGGCACCTGCTAGATCATGGATAATGTCATTTAAAGAGGTGTTATGAGCCCTCTGTGCCCTTAGTCCCTGTCTGGTGTATCGCTCCATACGTGCCTGTGCCTCCATGACAGCCTGGAACATGGGTGTGGTTGTAAGAGTTGTGGCACGTCTGCCAGGGGCATGATGACCAGCAGTGCTCTGATGGGAACCCCTGGACATCTGCCTATGTGGTACCATTCCAGACATCTGGCTATGGCTGCTGTGTCCTGATGCATGTGCCATAGATACCACACTGTCCTGGCCACTGCCGAATGTACACTGTCCCTCTGATAAGGGCATTGCTGATGATGGATGTACAGGCAGTATGACTGTGTGCATGGATGGGGTGGAGACTTGTGTACTGTCAATTGGTGGTCCAACAACAGACCCTGACAAACATGCCTGTGCCTCAACACACCTATCCTCATTATCACTTGTATCAGTGACATCAGGTTCCCTGCTGCACTGAACCAGCCCAACCTCAGCACCTGTGAGAGTAAAACAGGAAACACACTTTAAGACCTGCACATGATGTCAGAACACATGAACACATGCACACATGCACACATGCACACATGAACACATAAACACATAAACACATGAACACATGAACACATGAACACTTGCACACATGAACACATGCACACATGAACATATGCACACAAATACACTCCTCACTAAAGCACACACACACACACACACACACACACACACACACACACACACACACACACACACACACACACACACACACCACCAGCAATCTCAGAACATACTCAATAGCAGTTGATAGTGGGGTACAGTATCACAAGCTAGTCATATCACACATGTCAGCATGCAGGACATGTGTTGCTCAACAGCATGCAGTGCGAGTGTAGACAGTCCTTGTTACTAACAGTATACATGGCTTTGATGCATGTGTTTTGTTGTTCGGTGATTGGCCTCCCCCTGGAATGCAATGTATACATGGACACAATATTGATGTGCAAGTATTAAAAACTCTTTAATGCACTGTGCACCATCACTCACAGATATACATACAATGGCTGGATGTGTATCTGTGTGTCACATAGATATCCAATTCTGATTAAAGCCTCTGTGTCTTTAGCAAATAATTGTGGACACAGTTTTAGCTCATGCATGATGTGTATACACACAAGATCAGTGGTGCATGTATAACTGATGGAATACCATTGGTCCACATAGCCAATGTACAGTAGTTATGGTGAGTGTACATCACATTGTGGACATACCAGTGTCATCCGTGACATGGCATGCTAAAACACAACTGCATATTTAAACATCACATATACCCAATGTGTGTCATATGACCTAGCGACTCAATAGCATTACAAGACATATAGGTGTCAGTTTTGCAAATGGTGAGTGGTATGCATATTGTTTTTAGGTGCATATGTTTGCACACACACACAACATTGAGGTGTATAGCAATGAAAGCTATGTGTAGTACTGTGGTTACAATAACTGGATGGGGTGTAGTACCATAAGCCATCATCATGAAGCATCATGTGGTCACTCAAGGCTACAAATGTGTCCCAAACCAGCACCTATCATGCTGTACCAGAACTGCACTACCATGGCTACATTCACCATTTTACAGCCAGTTGTTACATGGGTTTGTAAGGTGGCCAATAAGGGGCATTGTCTAACATGAATGTGTTGTGTGTTGCAGAGTGTTTCATTGCCCCATGATAGGCCTCTACCCCCCAGGTATATTATGTGTGCTGTGTGGATGACATTTGGGATACTGGAGTGTGACTTTACAGAGGATTTGTGAATACTTCATGTGCAGCATGTTAACATGTTCTGTGTATGACATAGTTGTGTATGTTGTGTGCATGCATATTGACTCTGCCTATCCAATGGTCACTACAGTGTAGCCACATTTGTTTGAGATGGTCTGTTTATTGCATGTGCTTGAGGAAGCTAATCACATTACTGAGATGTGTGTAGTCTCACAGCAAACATGCACAGCATGCATTATGTGTAGGTGTGTTACATGTGTACATGGCCTACACCTTAACTATGACATGCACTTTTTATTTGCAATAATAAATGTAGAACACACTCACCAGTATGTGTCTGCTGCCTTGCTGTCACCAGAGAGACCTACATGGATATGAGACAGTTTGTCAGTGGCGACAACTGTGGCATTGCTACTGTGGGTTTGCAATCTTACAGTAGTACAACAGTTTACATTCACAGGCCTACAGATTATGTTCCAAATGATCAGTATTGCACAACAACAGGCTCCACATCTTCTAACTACACAGTACACATCTCACATATGCATGATCTACCAATACAGGTAACAGTAGTCTACAGATATGACATGTTACCTGCATGCTCCATGTGTTCTTGCTCGGTGGCTCCAACCTCCATCAAGGTAAATGTCTGCTGTTGTTGTTGTTGGGCAGGTGCCACCAGGCTCAGCAGCAGCTCCTCCACTCTGGTGAGGGGGGATGGATGTTAACTCCACCACCTTTTGCAAGCTGTCTACGGACATCAGAAGCACGCTGCCGGACATGTCTAAGTAAATCACTGCAGTGATGGCGTACCTCCTCATATTTCCGGTTATGCATGCCTATGTCATTTACCCTCCAGACAACATCTTGCCACAGTACAGTACGCTCATGCTGGTCTTGGCTGGTTCTCGAGAATAATAGGCTGTAGTGCTGAATTAGACAGCTGGTAATAATGTCATCCTCAGCACTACTGTAGCTAGGATTACAATGGTGGGCCATGATCCCTGGAAGTCAAAGAAAAAATATGTCTGAGCAAGTCATATGGCACACAACATTATACAGTATAGATATCACTGAACTACCATATATAGCAACTTATTAGCTGACTGAAATTAAACACTTTCAATACCACTTATCAGTGCTCACCCCACAACTGCTTGAAAGTGCCTGGCACGCTGTATATAATAAACCATGTTCTGCACATCAACAAAATAAAATCACTATATAAGACTATACAACAGTACATGGCACACTGCATGCGACACAATGCACCACCTAGCCACAGAAGGTATAGCTCAAGCGAATGCATAAAGAAATATGTCATCCATCGCAATGTTTGTAAAGTCCAGTTACAGTATTACCATTATAACACACAACTTGTTGATGGCAAACCCGTGGCCAAAGTATGTGCACAATTGTGGATAGAGGTGGTATACTGCTATAGTAAACTATAAATGTTGCTAGATACGCAGTTATATCTTGTAACACACATATGACAGAGGACATGTTACAGGCATACTCACACACACATCAGACATGATTACAAGACACAATGGTATGGCAACCCAGATAAGCTTTACGTGTGTACTGTACAGTACTGTGTGTCAGTACTTACAAAACCTTAAGCCTGAGGAATATAATCTGTGAGGACTACAGGGACCACACAAAACAGTGGTTCCAAGCAATGTGGACATACACCATACTTTGCTGTTTAGGCCCACAGCTTCAAGTAGTACTACTGTTCATACAGGATTTGGATTCAACATCAGTAACAATCAATAAGCATACATGTAGTGCTTTAGCCTCCAATGACACACCCCAGTTAACACCAAGGGACTACATCAGACTGTATGCCATAGTGCTTTATCTGCCTAGCAACAGCATACACAGCTTTTGCTGGGATCAAAGCAAGGACACATAATACCATGACAGAAACAGTTTCCCACTAAGCTATCCCACAAATACACATCTTTGACACATTTACCAACACATTGACCCTCACACTCAGTCAACTTTACATAGAATCTATTGCAACATGTAGATGTGGGTGTATATGACTATATATGACTCTCTCAATACATATATATATATATATATATTTATATATATATATATATATATATATATATATATATATATATATATATATATATATATATATATATACACATATACACATCCATTGGTGTACATATACATATACATATAGGCACATATACACTCCACCTTTCATGGTGGGAATATCAATTATACAAAGGATGTGAGATATACAGTAATGTAATAATATCGCACAGTCTTGTGAGAAATACATTGAAAGTGTTCTCAGCCCAGGTAGCTTTAGCAGGCCTCACTGGCTGCAACATTGCAAACTGAACAAAACACCCACAGTGTTTAACCACCACATGTCATATACCAGCACTGTATGCTGTCTTGTTTGTCACACACTAAAACCTACATACAAATATGCACATAACAACCTTCACCAACATATATATGTCCACCCTTCACAAACAGTTGCAATATGTCCCTTGCTCTATGCATATATACAGATGTTAATATATATGACACGTATATATCTCTTCATATGTGTGTGCCATACACACACAAGGTCCACACTGTTGTAAGTCCCTGGACCTCACAGCTGAACCATTGGGCCTTGCTGCAACATGAACAGGTGTCACATGTGAACACACAGTAACATTAGAGGGGGTATATATAGCTACAAATGCTAGATTAGCATACTAGCCTGGTACAGCAGTTGCCAATGCTAAGCTAAACTTTAATATGACTATCATGCATGTGTTACTCTGTCATAACCATGTTTATATAAATGTTTGTGCTAATTCCCCAAACAGCCATTGTCCACACTACTGTACAAAACACAGATAACATGGATCAGATGTTTGACATTTAATGCTGAACTACATATTTCACAGTTATGTCCCAATGCACACAGCTACACACTGACTTGTCCATGGCAGTAGTTAAGCAGGACATCTGTGCATAGATACATACTGCTGCCACATATGAATGGTTCACATTATGTAGAGTACTCTTCAAAAACATCTACTACATGCCAGTAAATACATATCTGTTACATACTATTCCTTTGTATGAGTTGGTATTATTTATTTTCCGTTTTCCTTTTGCTTTTCACTGTATCTCTCTCTCTCTCTCTCTCACAGTCTCTGCAATAGAGTGATTGGGTTTGTGGGCAGCAATTACAGCCTGCTTTTATAGGTATTTGCACACGTGCATGTGATGGCCTCTGCACCAATTGGTGGCCACCATTTGCTAATTGCGTGCAGCCAGATGTGTGGTAATTGTAATAATCACTGTCATAGCAACCCAATGCTATAAATTGCTAACTCAGGTAGGCGTAGCCCTTTCAGCTTTCCAAAATGGGGATCATGCTTGTTTGCTGTGGACATCGTTGTTTAAGTCAGAAGGTTGGTATAGTTCTTATATCTGAAGCCAGGGGTGTAGCTAGTGATTTGAATGTTGTACTCAGGCCTGCATGTTGCTGCTTCCAGTACACATTTGTCAGTGTAGAATTGTACTCTCCCCTCCAAATGCTAACACAAGATACATGGGAGTATGTACTTCCTTTTCTAATTATACAATTAACTGCCATACAAAATTAGTTATTGAGATGTATTCTTTTGGCACATGAACTGTTTGTGAACTGCTATACTGTGAATATTAATTTACTCACTTCTGAACAGTTTGTGCTTTTTTAATGTTGACATTACCACAGGCTGCTCAAGAAAACTGGACAAATTTCAGTACTGAGTATGCCTACCTACATTCTTGGTAGACCCTAAACACACAGGTATATTGTACATTTGGGTAGGGGTGCAGAAGTACAGAGAGCATTATGTATTATTGTGTGAATGAATTTTATCTTGCTGGATGTAAAGAGTTGTTGTGTACCTGTTAGTTTATCAAGGCAAATAGTCTGTCTGCGTAGCTCCCGTCTGTGGACCTATCCAGATGCTAGAGGTTAGTCTGTTATTCTTTGTCTGTGCACCACACCGGACTTTTCAGCACTGGAACAATGGCATTGTCACAGTTGGTTGCTACCAGTACATGGCTACATCCCCTGGTATTTCAGTGTTGTACTCCTACATAAGGGTATGCTTCTGGAACTCCTTCCAAAGCTATTTACACAGTGTGTAACAGCAGAAAAGTCGATATGCCTGTGTGTTTCTGCCTCTGCCTGGCCTCTCAAATACTCAGGTACATATTTGAGCAGACTCAGGTAAAAGTAGGTAAAAGTGAGGTACACCTTTAAAATACTAGAGACATTAAGTTGAGACTTTGAGAGAACCAGAGCATATGGATTAATACACCTTTTCTGAAGTACAAGCAGTGTCTAGCTCTTACTTATTGTCATTATTCATTAAGTGTAATTCCCCACCTTTCTGCCTAATGTCAGTACTTTTCAGAGGGATTCAGAGGGACACAGTTAAAATTTGTTTCAAAATCAGGGACATCCCTGAGAATTAGTCACATTTGGGAAGTATGGGCTCTGCCCTAATCAGATATGCCAGTGTTTGTCCTGCTATGATACTGTGTGGGGGTTGTAAAGTGCTGCTGTAACATTATTTCTGGTTAGAATGGCTGGTTCTCTTATCACAGTCATGTAATGCAATTCCACAACAACTGCTGCTAAAGATCCACAGAACAAGATTTGTGTTATGGCATTCCTATTTTTCCTTTACATTCACTCATTCTGATACATGATATATTTATTTCAGCACCAACTTGTTGGATGTCTACTGTGGCTTAGTGGTACTTCATGCAGTCTAGTGTGTACAAGGTCCAGGGTTCGAGACTGACAGAGGTGTTTTATTTTGCTGCTGAGCAGAACAAGGGCCCTGACATACAGAGTGACTAAGGCACTTTTAAGCAGTTGCAAGCGGGTTTACGTGGGTTTGTGCGATGCTTAGCAATGCTTAGCTAAGTGCACACAAGCGCACACAGGCACACGCGCGCAAACCCACTAACGACTGCTTAATAGTGCTTACTCCTGCTATCCTCCACGCTCATTTCTTTGAAAGAAAAGAAAATGGGGAGATAGGAAAGTGGTGAAAAAGGGGCACAAAGAGGGAAAGACAGTAGGGAAACAACTTGGGATGTACAGGACGGGTGTAGGGAAGGTCCATAGCTGCCCATTTCTTTAACAGCAACAGCTGTGCATATGCAATAAATTTGGAGGGAAATATGAAACCTTCAACCGCTGTGAGAGGGGTAAGGACAACAAAGTATGTTGTACTGCCAATTAAATATCAGTTTATGTGTCCAGCGGACATGTGTGCAAAATGGGCAGCTATGTATGGGGCGTGATTTTTTTTTGGGAGGAGATTGCCCCCTTTTTTTTTCAGGTGAGAGTGGAATGTGGGGTAGGGGAAGTAGGTATATTTGGGGAGGTAGGTTTGGGAGGTAAACAGACAAGACAAGCAAGATGCATATAGGGGTGGAATATGACACATGTGGTGGGTGATCACCATTGACGGGGAAGGATGTTTGGAAATTGCAAGCCCATGAGCCCACAGATGGCAACAGTGGAACTGAGATCCCCACCCATGGGCAGTCACCACTGCACCTTCACAGCCCAGAGTGTGGCTGTGCTGGGGACTGCATAGGAGGGGCAGGCTCACCCATGAGTTACACCACTCATGCCTCAAGCTGACAGAGGATCAGCGACAGAATGCTCGATCTTCCTACGCACCACAGCCCGGACTGTTCGGAGGGTGATAGGTGGCCCTCCTCCATCCACATTTGCACAGGGGGGACGAGCCCCATCCCCTGCAGTGCTTCCACCCGAAGGTGGCACAGGGCCAATGGAGGAGGAGGTACCAGGCTGGGCACCGGACCTGCTGGTGCCAGGTGCCATCACCAGCTGAGGTGGGACAGGTGGGTCCGCTGGGACCGGCCTTCCCATATGTTCTATGTTTAGGAGGATTTAATGAAAATATGGGTTAGCAACAGTCAACAGCATTCCCAATTAGTTATAACAGCATGCAGAAGTATTCCCATTAACCCAACACACCAGAGTTCCAACAGTTGAACAGCAAGCATGACACATGCATATATAGAACAACAGTGGACATTACAACAGCATGCAGGTTTAATTGATGGCAACAGGCCACCAATATTGTGGTATTTGACCAGGGCACATGCATCAAAATAAATTCAGATATTTCTAAACCAATAGGACATATGTTCCAACAAATGTTTTGAGATTAGACATACCCATTGAGGTGTGGAATTGCATTTTTTATGCACATACAGTAGGGTGGAAAATTATAGCTCCATTAACAACTTATATATCCTTCTAGTTTACACTGCATTCCTATTAACTGCAGTTATAGCTCCCCTACATGCATTATTACAGTACACAATTGTCCTTAAATTGTGAAATGGGTTTTGCTAGATCAAGTTGCTCAGACACACTACTGCTGAGATGGTACACTGACAGCTCTACTTTCATATAATTATCTAGATATGTTTAGGTGAAATTATCAGTTATATGTTAACAGCTCCCTACATTTCTGCCAGCACAATGACATTTTTGGGGAACACAATACCAAGCTACTCATGTGCCAGATTAACCTGTACATGCTGGGCATGAACGAACAGTTGAGGACTGTAAATATGCTTAAAAGCTACTGGCACTCCCTTCATCCACTTTATATGGACCTACCCAACTGTGTGTTAACAGCGCTTAATACAACAGTACTATTTCTATAATGGAAGAGTACAACAACATATCAAAGAACACACTCCAGGAATTATACCTTTATTAAAGAATTAAAACACTTTTCTAGAGGCTCTCTCATTTATTTTATATAACAGTACATGCAGAATAGTTATTAGAGAATTATTATACCTTTATTTATTGTGTTAAAACACTTTTTTCAGGCTCTCTCATTTATTTTACATAACAGTACAAGCAGAATAATTACTAACCTGCCTGGTGGCGCAGCCTTAGCAGCCTATCTGCATAGGCTTACTGATTTGCAGCAAGGACACCTTCAGCTGTGAAGTAAATTAAGTGATATTGAGACATACCTATCCATAGTATACACTAGAATAGCAATTCTTACATACTTAATTCCATGGCTACTTACTCAGTAGTGGGGCATTTTCCATCTCACGGGCCTCCTGGATCCACTGGTCCAGTTGATCTGCCTTGCGTCTCTTCAGGTCTGCATGGTGGTGTCTGACCTGCTCACCAGTCTGAGGGACACCTGTGGCACTGGTGAGTTCATGAGCTAGACGGTTCCAGGCTTCTGCTTTGTATTAGGTGCCCTGGTACTGGCCCCGCAGGAGTCTATCCTCATGATTATGGACAAGGAGCCAAACCATTACTTTTGACTCCTCAATGCCCCAGTGTTGCACTCGAAAATGAGAGCCCTCTCTAGCATACCTCTCAACCTGGAAACATCAAAAATCTGGACAAGGCTCATGAAAAATAAGTACAAATCTGTACGCTGAATAAATATCTAGTTTGCATGCATAATTATGTAACCCCACCCACTCCAATGGAATTGTGGGATACCAACTTTCAAACGCAAACTGAAGAACAGACAACCAAAACATGGCACCAGAGTCTCCCTGCAACCATTCCAATTTCCCATTATCTGGTTATTTCACCCCATTTACCATAAACACTAATGTATGCATACTGCTTTACTTCTACAATGATTTGGATTTTAATTTTTACATTTTACAGCACAACAATGCAGAAACACTAAAAGACATCTGGTAAACAAAGCAATACTGTCTCACAATGAAAATAGGCTTGACATTAAAACTTCTTTGCCCTTAAAACACACATTCATTGAAACAGCATTGAAACCCACACCACATCCAAAGAAAATGCATCTGGCCAGTAGTGGATAAAGATTACCTCTGGGCTGTTTTCAAATCATTGGCCCCTTGCACACAAAACAACATACGTGTGTTCTTTTCTTTATACACCTTCCTGACTTTATTAAATTATATTCCTTGTATAATACAACACACATGTTAGAGTGCATTTTTAATTTATTGTTTGAACATTTTACCAGTAATCTGTACTGTAGGCAATGAAACAAAACACATGAACCAATAATGACAAAACTGCCCAATTCAGAACTTTTCCATCATAAAAGTCTGCTTCCACACACACTATAAATAGAATGACAGTAGTGTAAGCCATAGGCATCCTGCACAGCTTCCCGCACTTATTTTCAATTTAATATTTTTTTTTGGGGGGGGGGGGGGCAAAAGGTCAAAAACCAGGGACACATTTTAAACATTGCTTGTATAATTTTGTAAAGTTACTAGCATAAAATGTTGTGTTACCATCATGCATTTCACTGGCAGGTTTTGAACCCAGGACTCTATGCATTACAGTCAGAACAACATACCACTATGACAAATCAGCAGAACAACATACCACACTGCCAGATCAGCAGCTGCCTGAAAAAATAGGAAGACTAAAACTTAATAGCCATCATTTACTGAATTCATTTCTCACTTCTCAACATAGCTCTTAACCTCAACACAAAAAACATGGACAAACAACAAAGCCAATAATGGGGGAATACAAATTCAGTTCTAACTTCTCACTCACCATATCTCTGAACTGTTAGCACAAAAACGATAATGGGGAAATACAAATTGTGTTCTCACTTCTTATCATAGCTCTAAACTCTTAGCACAAAGACAAAATGTTCTTACTTATAGCTCTCTCAACTCTTAATACAAAATAATCTGGACAAAGTTCTCTTAACTCTTAGTACAAAAAAATCTGGAGAAAAAAATTTTCTCACTCAGAAATGGTGGTGGCTAGGAATAGTAGGCTCTTTTACCCTGCACCAAAGGTACAGGGTTTGAGCCTAAATACCTCTAGCCACCAGGCATATTACAGGGGGGCATTCACACACACACATACACACACACACACACACACACACACACACACACACACACACACACACACACACACACACACACACACACACACCTTACCCTGAGTATTTCAAATTCCTGCTTTACCTGCCCTGATGTTTCTCAGCTGGTCTGCAGTTGTTCCCGGCTTGCAAATTCTCTGCTCCTGTTCTCAGTTATCCTGCCCTGAAGTTTCTCGGCTGCTGCACACAATTTCCTGGTCTGCAGTTTGAAAATTCTCTGCTGTGGCACAAAAGTTTCTGCCTGCACAGAAGACCTGTTCTCGGTCGTCCTGCCCTGATGTTTCTCGGCTGCTTGCACATAATTTGGTCTGCAGTTTAAAAATTCTCTGCTCTGGCACAAAAGTTTCACTTTCTGCCTACACAAAAGATGTTATTAACGTCCCGCCAGCTTGTGATTCAAATCCAGTCAGCCGGAAATGATGATGTGAGCTCCTTGAACTCAATTCCGACTGGCTGGTAGCCTGCCGGTGCTGATGTCATCGCGCACATGATGACATCAGCTCTGACAGCGCGAAGTTTAAAAAAGGTAAAATAAATCGGAAATGAAGGGGTGCCACTTGGGAATCGTGGCACCCCTTCATTTGGACCCAAAAACTCAGTAAAAACCGAGTAATTCGGAACGGTTGGGAGGTCTGCTCTCCAGCACTGGCCATTGCAGCCTGCAGATGGGAGCTACAACCAGTTATGGCAAGTATTCCCACCTATGGAGCTAAAATATGCATCATTTCTCGCACTTATTTTCAATTTAATATTTTTTTTTAGGGGGGGGGACAAAAGGTCAAAAACCAGGGACACATTTTAAACATTGCTTGTATAATTTTCTAAAGTTACTAGCATAAAATGTTGTGTTACCATCATGCATTTTACTGGCAGGTTTTGAACCCAGAACTCTATGCACTACAGTCAGAACAACATACCACTATGCCAAATCAGCAGAACAACATACTACACTGCCAAATCAGCCGCTGCCTGAAAAAATAGGAAGACTAAAACTTAATAGCCATCATTTACTGAATTCATTTCTCACTTCTCAACATAGCTCTTAACCTCAACACAAAAAACATGGACAAACAACAAAGCCAATAATGGGGGAATACAAATTCAGTTCTAACTTCTCACTCACCATATCTCTGAACTGTTAGCACAAAAACAATAATGGGGAAATACAAATTGTCTTCTCACTTCTTATCATAGCTCTAAACTCTTAGCACAAAGACAAAATGTTCTTACTTATAGCTCTCTCAACTCTTAGTACAAACAAATCTGGACAAAGCTCTCTCAACTCTTAGTACAAAAAAAGATGGAGAAAAAAATTTTCTCACTCAGAAATGGTGGTGGCTAGGAATAGTAGGCTCTTTTACCCTGCACCAAAGGTACAGGGTTTGAGCCTAAATACCTCTAGCCACCAGGCATATTACAGGGGGGCATTCACACACACACACACACACACACACACACACACACACACACACACACACACACACACACACACACACACTCCTTACCCTGAGTATTTCAAATTCCTGCTTTACCTGCCCTGATGTTTCTCAGCTGGTCTGCAGTTGTTCCCGGCTTGCAAATTCTCTGCTCCTGTTCTCGGTTGTCCTGCCCTGAAGTTTCTCGGCTGCTGCACACAATTTCCTGGTCTGCAGTTTGAAAATTCTCTGCCGTGGCACAAAAGTTTCTGCCAGCACAGAAGACCTGTTCTCGGTCGTCCTGCCCTGATGTTTCTCGGCTGCTTGCACATAATTTGGTCTGCAGTTTAAAAATTCTCTGCTGTGGCACAAAAGTTTCACTTTCTGCCTACACAAAAGATGTTATTAACGTCCCGCCAGCTTGTGATTCAAATCCAGTCAGCCGGAAATGATGATGTGAGCTCCTTGAACTCAATTCCGACTGGCTGGTAGCCTGCTGGTGCTGATGTCATCGTGCACATGATGACGTCAGCTCTGACAGCGCGAAAGTTTAAAAAAGGTAAAATAAATCGGAAATGAAGGGGTGCCACTCGGGAATCGTGGCACCCCTTCATTTGGACCCAAAATCTCAGTAAAAATCGAGTAATTTGGAACGGTTGGGAGGTCTGCTCTCCAGCACTGGCCATTGCAGCCTGCAGATGGGAGCTACAACCAGTTATGGCAAGTATTCCCACCTATGGAGCTAAAATATGCATCATTTCCCACACTTATTTGTGATTGGCCAGTTTTGAAAAAACTCAACTGACGGCACACCTGCTTAGCAATGAGTAAACTTCCATTGATATGTATGTGTGTGTTGAAAGTGCATGCTTATGAAAAGCTGTCATGGCTTAGTGGTTCAGTACTGTGATTATGGTGCACAGTATCCCGGGTTTGAGGCATGTCATTGCTTTTTATTTTACTACTGGCCAGACTAGGAGGTGTAGCGGTGTTTAGCCGACTTTGCTCAACTTTGCCCGACATTGCTCTACGTTGATCTACGTTGCTCGACATTGCTCTATGTTGCTCTATGGTGCTCTACCTTGCCCGATGTTGCACTGGTTAGCGTGGTGCGCAGCCCTCATTAATATGCATGGCACGCTGCTATCTTACTCTTAGACTGGTGTTTCCGTGTAAGACTAATCTAGTCTTACACGGAGGATTAGTAAATCCTGGGGGGTGTTTTTCCATATTTAGAACTTCCTCTGTGATGACTAAGCCAGCATCTGTGAAGAAAAAAGCAGGGGGAAAAGTAAAAACAATAACAAGTTACCATCAATAAAAACTACAGCAGTCTGACAGTGTGATGTTTAGGCAGGAAGAGTGTTCTGCACTGAGTGTAGCTCAGGAACAGACACTGAAAACTCTAGAAAATAAAGCAGATCAAATCCACAGTGAAGTGTTTAAGATAAGACTAGCACTAGCTGATTATATCTTCAATGAGGCTGAGGAGGCAGTGTCCAGGCAAGCAGATCAGTTATAAGAGATACAAAACTGGGGGAATTATACAAAAGAAAAGATGGTGGAAATGAACTTAAAGTAGAGAATAGATCCAGAAGAGAAAATGTTAGTTTTTTTGGCCATCTGATAACAAATAGTCATGAAGAAATGCAAATAAGAGTGGACAGGACTTAATCAGGCGGAGATTCTAACTGATGAGTAAACATTCCAGGGGCCTGTACCCACAAGCAACCCAGTTCCTTACTAGTAAAATTCCAAACTATACAATAAAAGAAAGGATTTCAACAATTCTGTAGAACATGGGGACTTATTACAAAGTAGTTGATGAAAGAGTTTACAAGGACAATTGTTATTCCTCCTATACCCTTCCTGACAGTATTAGTGATCATATACTTACATATGTCTTCAGACAAAAATTAAATAATCCTAATACTCATAAACTAAGAACATGCCGTTCAAAAAGATTTTTCAACCCTGATAACTTCCTTGCTGAATTGCAGGCATGTGACTGGTCGCCTTTGACACACCTTGAATTTAATGAAGCAGTGACCTATTTTAACAAAAACTTTCTACAAATTCTTGATTACCACGCTCCATTACGCTCTACTAGGATAAGAGCCAAGACTGCCCCATGGCTAACAAAGCAAACAAAAGAAAAAATGATCCTTAGAAATAAAACCTGGGCTAAATGGAGAGCTACCAAATGTCCATCTGATCACCTCCTTTTCAAACAATTAAGAAATGCCACCAAGAAAGATACTCTTAGAGACAAAAAGGAATTTTATCTTCATCTACAAAAAACTAGTCAAAATACCCCTCAAAAATTCTGGTCAGGTGTTAATAAACTTCTTAAACCAGGACATTCACCTACTCCCATCCCTTCTGGCTTTAACCTCAACAATTCTTCTCAAATTCCAGATGCCTTTAATAAGTACTTTACAGAAGCTATTCTAACCCTAGCTAATTCATTACCCACACCTACTGCATCCCCACAAAATACCTCTCCAGTCTCTTCTAAAGCCTTTCAAATTCAACCTGTCTCTTCATCCATTATTTATAAGCTTCTCATCAAACTCAAACCTTGTACCCCATCTGCTGACCAACTTCCATCTGAATACTTACAAATAGCTGCAAAAGCTATTTATCTCCCTGTATCTATTTTGATTAATAGGACTATCTCTGAAGGAAAGATCCCCACCATTTGGAAAATATCTCATATAATTCCTCTACATAAAGGGGGCTCTTCTACTGAGCTCTCCAACTTTCGCCCTATTGCCTTACTGTCCCCATTAGCTAAGATAATGGAAAAATGCGTACACAAACAATTTTTTAACTACCTTCTTCAAAACAAACTTCTAGCTGACTGTCAACATGGATTCAGACCTTTCCACAGCACTACCACTGCCCTCCTTTCCTTCTCTGACTCCATAAATAATAATCAAAATAATAATCGTTTCTCCTCAGCACTATTCATAGACCTATCAAAAGCTTTTGATATGGTTAACCATAATATACTTCTTGAAAAACTCAACCTCTTCTCTCTCAGCTCACATTCTCTACAATGGTTTAGAAGCTATCTCGTAAACAGGCAACAAACAGTGCTTTGGGGGAACAATCTATCGTGTTTACTTCCAGTAAATGTTGGTGTTCCACAAGGATCAATCTTAGGACCCCTTCTTTTCTCATTATTTATCAATGACCTTTATTTGAATGTGCCACAAGCTACCTGCATCTAATATGCAGATGACTCGACTTTGATCTGCACTGCTAAAAATGTTTCCTCCCTCCAGTCTATTACCCAAATAGCTTTCCAAAACGTTGAAAAACGGTTTATGCAACACTGCCTCCTCCTTAACCCCAAAAAAACTAAGCTTCTTCTCTTTACTCCTACTAATAAATCTCCTATACCATTCTTCACTATCTCCTCAAATAATTCTACCTCTATTAACCCTGATAAAACCACTCAACTATTAGGTGTAACCATTGACAACCATCTCAACTTTGATGACCATATTAACACTACTATTAAAGCTGTTAATAAAAAAATTGGTACACTTTACAGAATTAAACCCTTCCTTACCCCAGCAGCCAGAAAAAACATTGCACAGACCCACCTGATTTCCACCCTTTTTTATGCCTCAGCTATATATACTACCTTATCTAAAAATAACATTACCAAACTCTCAACCTGTTATAATAGTATAGCCAGATTCATTACTGCTACTCCCCTCAGAACTCACCACTGTCTCAACCTCAAACAACTAAATTGGCTAGAGCTAAACAACCACCTACTCTACCAACAATTACTTGTCATTCATAAGACCCTTCACTTCCCTGATAATACTCCTAGCCTGGCAAAACTGATTTCTCCTTATAAAAATCTAGTCACACTTCGCTCTGCAAATAAACTCCTAGTATCCTCAACTAAATCTTACAATAAAGCTGGAGATGCGTTAATTTCAAATTCCATAGGTAAACATTGGAATCTACTCCCTCAAGATATAACTAATCAAGACTCTACCTCACTGTTCAAAAAACATATCAAGGAACATCTTAAAACTCAATGGCTATGTCCTTGTACTAATCCCGACTGAAAGTATGTCTCCTCACATCTAATTTTGCTACCCTTCCCCCCTTCTGAGCTCCGAACTTACACTTTCTATTGTTGAGAGTTACTTCTTAAAAGTATGCCTATTTTTAATTTGTTGAACTTATCTTATAAGTATTTAGATTTTATTTTGCAATTCTCTTTTTTTTACCTTTTATATTTTTTCAAGATTTTTTTTTTTGTGATATATCATTGTTTGTTTTGCCTGTACTGGAGCTTTTCTCCCCGGGCCTCTACTGTAAACGGATATATATCCAGTTGGACTAGCCCGGTCAACAAATGTAAAATAAAATAAATAAATAAAATAAAATAAAACTATACCAGAATTAGAATAAAAAGTTAGAAACTAATTTACTCTAGTTTTAAGGAAATGTATGGGGATGAATTTATATTTTAAACTATACTATCCATCAGTCCTCAGAATCTTCTGTCCCTTGGGCATGAAACTGTACATTGACCCCAGGCCAGTATTATAGGACCTTAGCATAATGAGTGAAGACATGGGACATTTGAGAATTTGCAAAACTGTCAGCCACAGAACAGTCCCAGTCCCAGATCAAAGGAGGGTGGTCCCTCAGCAAGAAAGAGGATAAAGTTTCTGTATGTACTTGTGTTAGAATATAGTAAGTGTTGGTATCCTGTGTGTTTGTGATTCAGTATTTTGAGTTTTAAGTATTTTGAACTTTCAAAATTTTGGTCTCAGGATTTTGGGTTTCAGGATTTTGTAGCTTATATATATATATATATATATATATATATATATAGAGAGAGAGAGAGAGAGAGAGATAGTTTGTCTTCAGAATCTCAAAATACTGAAACATCGAAACTCTAATGGCCAAGTTCAGAATGCCGATGTTTCAGTATTTTGAAATACTGAAGCGGCATGAAAAACATATGTAAAGTAGTAAATGTGTTGTTTCTGCAGGGGGCAAGCCTCCTGCACCCCCCTTACTTAAATATAACATCCCTGTGATTGCACGATAGTGGGGATACAGCAAATCTCCCATTCTGCCCTTCCGCATATGGCGCGGAATGGGAGATTTCCCTTTCCTCCACTGTAGCGCAATCTCGGAGTTGGCATATTTAAGTACGGTGTGGGGGTGCAGGGGTAAATGTTGTATGTAGTGTTTTATTGCTTTTTATGTCTCACTTCAGTATTTAAGAATACTGAAACATCAGCGTTCTGGTTTCAGCCATAGTTTTGATGTTTCAGTATTTCGAGATACTGAAGTGAAACTATATATATATATATATATATATATATATATATATATATATATATATATATATATGGGTCTACTTTGTTTGCCCGAACTTTCATTTGCCCGATACCCATTTGCCCGACCCCATTTGACTGAAATTTCATTTGACTGACACTTCATTTGACCGACAGTTCATTTGACTGACAAGCATTATTGGCAAGAAAATGGGATATGCCCCCTTCCCCACTGCAGTGCGACCCTGAATATATAGTTAGGGGGTGTGTGGTGGGCACAGCCCCCCACAATGGGGGGTGTGGGGGGCGAAGCCCTCCACTTACATTTCTGTTACTAAAGAATATTAAAGCAAAACTAAGCATTATAACTATATATTCTAACTCCAGGGTCGCACTGCAGTGGGGAAGGGGGCATATCCCATTTTCTTGCCAATAATGCTTGTCGGTCAAATGAACTGTCGGTCAAATGAAGTGTCGGTCAAATGAACTTTCGATCATTTGGTCTCTGGACAATGGGTGTCGGGCAAATGAAAGTTCGGGAAAATAAAGTAGACCCATATATATATATATATATATATATATATATATATATATATATATATATACATACATATATATATATATATATATATATATATATATAGATATAGATATAGATATAGATATATAGATATATATATATGCACACACAAACACACACACACACACATATATATGGGCGGCACAGTGGTGCAGTGGTTAACATTGTCATCTCACAGCAAGAGGTTCTCTGGTTCGATTCTCGGCTGGGGTGCCTTCTGTGTGGAGTTTGCATGTTCTCCCTGTTTTCGCGTGGGTTTCCTCCGGGTACTCCGGTTTCCTCCCACATTCCAAAGACATGCATCTGGAGCATTTCTCCCCGGGCCTCCGCTGAAAACAGGCTCTGTGGAACCTAGTCGGACATTCCCGGTCAACAAATGTTAAATAAATAAAATAAATAAATATATACACACAGACGTATATATGTACGTATGTATATATGTGTGTGTGTGTATATACATATATGTATATATGGTTCCCATTCAGAAGCCTGAAACATCATAAGCCTGAAAATCAAAATCCTGAAACCAAAAGCCTGAAAATTCAGAATCCTGAAAACTCAAAATCCTGAAAGCCCAAAATCCTGAAACTCAAAATCCTGAAAACACAAATAATGCTAATATGTCACTATAAAGACACTAATATCTACCAACTGACCCTGACCCTAACCCTAACCCTAAGGTCCGTCACTATCGCACACTCACCTGACCCGCGACCTAAACCTAACTCACTTAAACCGCCCCTAACCCCAATATTTGTCACTATTGCATACATGCCTAACCTGCGCCCTAACCCTAACTCACTTAAACGGCCCCTAACCCTAAAATAAAACCAACCGCACACTTACCTGACCCCAACGCATGACCTAACACCACAGGGCTAACAATAGCAAAGCCACAATGACATCAGTATGTCTATTTTGTGTTTTCAGGATTTTGAGTTTCAGGATTTTGGTCTTTCAGGATTTTGGTCTTTCAGGATTTTGAGTTTTCAGGATTCTGAATTTTCAGGCTTTTGGTTTCAGGATTTTGATTTTCAGGCTTATGATGTTTCAGGCTTCTGAATGGGAACCGTATATATATATATATATATATATATATATATATATATATATATATATATATACATATATGTATACACACACACACACACACACACACACACATGTATATATATATATATATATATATATATATATATATATATATATATATATATAAACTTATAGAAATAAATTGGATGTAAGTTAAACAGGTTATCTTAGTTAAAATATGTTGCTTGGTGGTATGACTGTAATAATTTACAGGACTTTTAATAGTTAATTGTTACATGGTAGTTAACTAATTTTAATATTTTACAAATAGACATGTATTGTATTATATTACGTTATTTATTAAGTAATAATTTACTTAAATTAATTATGAACATTGAGTCCTTTAATGAGACAGTTTGTAGTTTATGTAGCAGAATAGCTCCAATTAGTGAAACTTGAAGCATAATAGCTTATACGTGTTAATATGCTAATCATCTGTAAATTACACTAGCTTTTTATTAGCTTTCAAATAATTTTCAGGTTTAGTTTAGTAGAAGTGTAGTCTGGAAAATTTGATTGCTTGGATAAATAGGTTGCAAACTTTGGTTTCCATAAATAGTAGTTTTTGTTTTAATATTATTAGGTCTATATTAAATCAGCAAAAACTCACTTCAGTGAATGGCATTTCATCTGAAATGCTGTTCATCAAATTCCGCTCTTGTGGGGAGCTGCAGCCCCCCATACCCCCCACTAATTATATATATATATATATATATATATATATATATATATATATATATACCAAGTCTGAGATCACACTACACTGGGGAAATGGCAAATTTTCCAATATTCACTGCACTGTAATATCAGTATGAACAGTTCAACAAATGTCATGTTCAATGTAAGTGCACTGAAAATGCCGTTTGCTGAACTGAATTTTGATGAACTAATAAGGACCCATACTATTTCGTGTTTAGGAATTTTAGTAATTTAGTGTATATAAAGGAAGAATTTAAGAAGAGATGGAAAATAGTGTATTGCTAGGCAGCATTAGTCATAACATTAGTAAGTTGGTGGACAAATATAATTTATTATGTCTTAAATAAAATTTACATATAAAACATGAGTGCATTTGATTTCTATTAATATAAGTGGATTAAATAGTGCCAATGAAAGGAGAACATTGATGAGATATTTACCCATAAATAAGGTTGATATTATATTTCTGCAAAAAAGTCACTTGATAGATGAAGATATACACTTTTTAAATAATAGTGGTTGTGAGGTGTTATCATTTGCTTCCTTTGATAAAAAAGGAGAGGAACTGCTATATTGTGGAGAAAATCTTCTATAATGTCCAGAATTATAATATATATTAATGACCCAGTTGTTCAGTTTAATAATAAATTTTACATGATAGCTAATTTTTATTGGATTTCTGGAATTGGTATATGAGTAGCAGAAAAAATCAATTCATTTTATTACAGAGTAATTGGATTTTAAGTGCATATTTACTGTCAATGATACAAGTAAACAAAATTAAATGTATAGTATCAACTAAAGCTCTGAATAAATGTATTACTAATAACATGCTAATTTATTTAGTTGTAAAGACAGATGATAAGTCATCATCTTTTCCTCATTATTCTTATGCTCATGGAACCCAAACTTTAATTGACGGGTTTTTTGTTTCTTTAGATTTATTTACTAAAGTTAATTATTTTAAAACTATCCTTTGCCCTTTATCTGACCATAATGTATTAAATGTTAATCTACCAATGGATTTACAAAAATTTCAGATCAATTATAGAATTCTAGTTTATATAACGAACAAATACAGGATTTTCTCTTTTTAAATTATAATGGCCAGATAAGGTTATATTATGGGATTCTTTAAAATACATATTAAAGATAAAATAGGGAAATGGTCTTGTAACAAAATAAAAGAATAGGATAAAATTATTAAGGTTACAAGACTTAAGAAAAGAAAAATTAGAATTGCAAAGAAAGAAAATGCATATCACTGAAATTACTGAAAAACTAACAATACAATATCAAAACATCAACACATATAAAGTTGAAATAGCATTAGAAAAATTTAAACTGCAAAATTATGCAATGACTCCCAAACATCTACATAGAGTAGCTAATAGATGTAAAGTGTTAAGTAAAAAAGTTGAAATTAGCAGTTTGAAAAATCTAATAACTAATAAGGCAGTTTCAGATATAGAAGAAATGCTGCATAGCTTTAAAACATATCATGAGGATCTAAATAATGATGACAATATTAATGTGAATAAGTATAAAATAGATATCTTCAGGAAAATATTGCTAGTAAACTGAATGATCAACAAATATCAGTATTATTTATTTATTTATTTATTTATTGCAGTTGGTTTACCAGGATAGTCCATTGGGCCATAAAGAACCCGTTTTCAATGGAGTCCTGGGGAGAAAAGCTCCAAAAAGCAAAATGTACATTCAACATTTGACAGAGAAAATGTAGGTACAGAGAGTTATTAATACAATGTAGACAGGATGCAAGTGAAAACTTATCAAATATACAGTAGCAGTCATAACAGTTAATACATTGAGAAGAAAAATACTAGTAATAGAACAAATGTTAAGCATTAGTACAGATTAGAGAACAAACATAGTAGCTACATAAAGTAGGATGAGATATTGGAGGACTATGAGTAGAGTTAGTCATGTAGGGTGGGAGCATGAGCATTCCCACTGTGATGCTAGATGTAAGAAAAGAGACTTTTTGAAGGTAGAGTGGTTGGAGGTGGTGCGGATGAGTGGGGGTAGGGAGTTCCAGAGGTGAGAGAGGCTGAAGGACAGAAGGCTTTTGCCTGGGGGATGAGTAGGTTTGTGCACTTCTAGTAGATTTTGATTATTTGACCTTAGAACTCTGTTAGGTAGGTGCATTTTAAAGGCAGAGGAAAGGGAGGGACAGAGGGAGCAGTTTAGAATAAGCTTATGGGCTAGAGTTAGTTGAGTGTAAGTTAGTTGGTTGGGAAGTTCTAGCTATTTTAGTTTATGGAGGGATAAACAGTGGTGAGTGGAGGAGTTATGGCTGGTGGCGAATTTTGCAATTTTGTTATAGCAGGAGGTAAGCTGTTTTTTTAACAAGGACAGAAGATTAGTTAGTAGTGGGGCGCCATAGAGAAGGGAGGGGATAAGGAAGGAAGTAGAGAGAGTGATTTTAGTGGCAGATGTGAGGTAGGCATTCTGTCTATAAAGCATGCCAAGTTTTTGATGCGTTTTTTTGATGTTTATTTGCAGGTGAGAATTAAATTTGAGTTGGTTGTCGATTTGGACCCCAAGTAGTTTGGTCTCTGACACTATTTCAAGAGGTGAGTTGTTTTGACTAGTAATTAAGAATGAATTCAGGTCGGGAGGAGTGACTCTAGAAGGAGTAAATAACATTAGTTTGGTCTTGGTAGCATTGAGGGCTAGATGATTACTTAGCATCCATTGCTCTGTGGAAGAGAAGGCATCTTGAGTAAGTTTTTGTAGTGTAGTGATAGAAGAGGCAGAACAGATGATAGTTGAATCATCTGCATATTGGATGATGCTAGAGTATGGGATTGATTTGTGGAAGTCGTTAATAAAAATATTGAAGAGAAGAGGACCAAGTATGGAGCCTTGTGGAACTCCTGTAGGGGTACTAAGGAAAGAGGAGGTGGCTTTTTTCCATTTTACAGCTTGGTTTCTGTTAGATAGATAACTAGAGAACCAGTTCAAAGAGGTGGAAGATAGGTAAAGTTTGGAGAGTTTAGTTAAGAGCAGGCTGTGTGAGATAGTATCGAAGGCTTTGGAGAGGTCAAGAAGTAAGGTGGAAACAATTTGTCCAGAGTCACGGGCTTTATTTACAATTTCAAGGAAGGAGAGGAGGGCAGTCATAGTGCTGTGGTTAGGTCTGAAACCGTGCTGTGTGGGAGTTATAAGATGGTTGTCTAGGAGATGAGGAAGGAGTTGAAGATGGACACATTTTTCTAGGAGTTTTGAAATGGGGGACAGGATGGCTATGGGACGGAAATTAGTAATGTTATTATTGTTGCCACCTTTGTGTAGAGGTATAATAAATGCTTGTTTCCAGATTTGGGGAACTGTACATTCTTGTAGGGAGTGGTTAATTAAGATGCTAATAGGGTAGGCAAGAGTTTCAGCTGCTATACTGAGAAAGTAAGAAGGGATATTGTCAAGAGCATTGGTACATGGTTTCAATTTCTGAAGTAGTTTCTTTATAGTAGATGTAGGTATGGGATTTAATGAGAAGAGGGTGCAGTCAGGAGGGGGAAGTTATGCGGTGGTGTAGATGAGGATAGAGTTTGTGTAGAAGAGGGGGTAGAGGAGTTAGTGGGATGGGTGTAGGGTGTAGAAGTAGAGAGAGTGGGGGTGGGTGAGGGAGTATTGGATAGCAGGGAGGTGTTGGAGAATGAGGATGTCAATTTGGAAACAGAGTCAATAAAGAAAATTAAATTGGGTGGCTAAATCAAGTACTGGAGCATTTGGGTCTGGAGAAGGAGTATCTGGTTTGCTAGGGTGGAGGAGAGTAGAGATCCCTTTCCAGAACTTTTGAGGGTTGTTTTTATTATGGTTTTGGAGTGTAGAGAAGTAGTTTTGATGATCAGAAGTAATGAGTTTTTTTACTTTATTTCGGAGCATTTTATATTCGTTAAGGAGTGGTGCTGTCTTATGTTTTTGGTAGCGTGCCCAGACTTTGTCTCTCTGTCTCATGGTAGCAAGAGTACTTTTGGAGAGCCATGGGGCTGATTTAGTTTTTATTCTCTTTGTCTGTAAGGGAGCTTGGGAGTCTAGTAATTTTAAAAATGTTGAGTTAAAGTGTGAGGCAGCATTATCTAGGGGTAGTGTTTCTAAGCAATTCCAGTTAATTGCTTGTAATGAGTTTGAAAAGGTTATTGGGTTGAAGTTTTTTTGGTGACGGATGGTAATGTAGTTGTGGGTTCGTTGGAGGATAGTGGGAAGCCGGTGGGTAAATGTGGGTATGTGGTCACCAAGTGGGTCAGGAAGAGTGCCACTGTTGGTGAAATAGTGAGGATGGGAGACTAGAATCCAATCCAATATACTCCCATTGGAGGAGTTTTTGGCAGGGTGAGTTACTGAAGTGATCAGTTGTGAGAAATTGTAGAGGTTGATGTTAATGGGATTTGTAGGAGTCTGGATAAGGGCCCAGTTAATATTTACATCTCCTAGGATTATGGTTTCATTACTAATGTTACTGGATAGCCAGGAAAGGATGTTCAAGTGTGGAGATATTATCACCTGGGGGGATATAAAGGGAAGCTATATATATGTGTTTATGCTTGTTGATTTGTAGTAGGGTGAGGAGAAGTTTGGCGTTGTTAAAGTGTGGAATAGGTTTGTTGTAGGGAGTAACTACTAGAGAGGAAGTAAATAGAAGGGCTACTCCTCCGCCTTTTTATGAGGTCTGTCTTTTCTTATGATGGAGTAGTTTGGAGGAACAATTTCAGAGTCTTTAATGTGTGGTTTTAGCCAGGTTTCAGAAATAGTCAGGATGTCAGGTTTATTGTGTGTGAGCCAAGCATGAAGGTTTTGGACTTTGTTTACTACACTTTGGGAGTTAAAGGAAGTGAATAATAGGGATTTATTTATAGCGGTTATAGTGGTGGGGCCTGGATTTGGATGGATGTCTCCAGATGTGAGAGTGCTAATCAGATGTAGTATGGAATTGTTTAGGTGAGTAACTAGTAAGGAGATGAGATTGGGTTCTTTTGTGAAATGAGGGGCTTTGCTAGTAGTTATGGAGATAGGGTTAGTATGGCAGGAGATAACTTTGTGTCGAAAAAGAAGGAGGTTTTCTGAGGGGTATAAATTGGGGGAAATAAGAGAGTATGAGTGTGAGAAAGGTGAGTTGTGAAGATTAGTTATGTGAAAGGGTTGGAAGTGGATGGAAATTGTGGGCTGAGAAAGATGGTAGAAAGAAGATAAGGTGAGGAGTAGTAATAGTGAAAGGAAGAGGAAGGAGTGTTTAGAGAGCATGATGGGAAAGAGTTAATAGAATGGTAGTATTAAAATAGAGAAGTATGGTATATAGGTGATAGCATGTATATAGGAATTGGATGTTATCTAGGTAGTAGTTAGTGTATGGAGATATGCAATAGATTGGAGGGGGTGTGGTTTGGGAGTGGGAATAGAATGCAGTTGGTTATGCAAGATAATGATGGGGAGTTGAATAGAAGTTGGTTTTGGCATTTAGAGAGCATGATGGGAAAGAGTTAATAGAATGGTAGTATTAAAATAGAGAAGTATGGTATATAGGTGATAGCATGTATATAGGAACTGGATGTTATCTAGGTAGTAGTTAGTGTATGGAGATATGCAATAGATTGGAGGGGGTGTGGTTTGGGAGTGGGAATAGAATGCAGTTGGTTATGCAAGATAATGATGGGGAGTTGAATAGAAGCTGGTTTTGGCGGGAAAAAAGAGGGTGTGGTTTTGGAAGTGGGATACTGATTGGAGTAGTGTGGCAGTGGGTGTGGTTTGTGGAGGAATAAATGTAGACATACTGGGGGTGGGTGGAAATTGGGGGCAGGGTAGGGGAGCGGAGTGAGCCCATAGGGCGAACGGAGCAGGTAGAGCCAAAGGAGAAGAATGTGAGGAAGACAATCAGTAGAAGTGGTAGTCAAAGGTAAGCTTGCAGTGAATTGTGAGAGGAAGGAAACTGAGGGAGAAAGGAGTGGAGGGTGGATATATGGATGAAGGCAAGTAGGAGAAGGTAAGAGGTTTTATAAGGGGTAGAGAGAGGGTGTATAAGGAGGAGTGAGGACAGATGGATGGACCTGGGAGAGAAGCACCACTCAGGTGGTAAGGACCCAGAAAGAGAGATATCTGGTAGAAGGAAAGAAGGCAGATATCATGGACCAAGATAGAGGGAGAAATATAAAAAGGTAGAAAGGGGTATAGTTAACCAGTGTGGGAGAGAGGGGTTGTGGCTGCTGGCTAGCCTGGCAGGTAAGCATACTGCGACCTGGTGTAAAATGTTTATTATTACTACAAGGTATTAAGCAGTACACATACTTTATTTACAGTCTTGGTAGGAGTTGTGCTCAGGGAGCAGTATGATCTCTTAGTTGGTTAATTCATGGTTCATTAATGGTTATTAATTAAACCAATTTCCTTATCTGAAATTAAAGATGTGTTGAAGAAATGTAAAAATGGTAAGTCCCCAGAATTAGATGGTTTAAGTGTGGAATTATATAATTTACTTCCATTAAATGTAATACAATTACTTTAAAAGGTTTTTATGATGATTGAAAAAGATAAAATAAATCCTCCTTCATTGAAAATTTCCTGTAATATCACCTATTCTTAAGGAAATGAAAAATAACTTCATCCTATAGATCTATTTATCTGTTAAATGTAGGTTATAAAATATTTACCTTTATATTTTTATATCAGAGTAAGAGATATAATAGATAATTTGCTCAATCAAGATCAAACAGGATTTATTGAACGGGATATCCATGGGTTAAGCCCCAATGCCCTCTTTAGTAATGGGTGCTAACCCTAATCTTAAAACATCCTCTTCCCTCAACACTAAGCCAACACTTTACCTTCATAAAACATTTTCCATAGCACTACCACTATTCAGATGAATTTGACCCTTGTGTTATTGGGGTTTTAGTGTTAATATCAGAAGAGGAAATAGTTTTCCTTTGTCAATATTATTTAATTTGATATTTTTTGTTTCCAATATTGTGTATGTTCGAACTCTTTTTGTCTGTGTTTTCATTTTGAACTTAAATTTGTTTGATCATACACAATAGATCCATGTATGTATATATATATATATATATATATATATATATATATAAAATATATATAAGTTGCTAGTATAAATACCCTCCTTTTTCATTTTGATAGAATCATTTAATCCTGTGAGTTTATATGCTGAGAGCAATAATTGTCATCATACTTCCTTGACTTCAAACAAATTATTGTAGTCCCTCCGCTGGTCTAAATTAACTTTATCAATTAGTTTTAAAACAAATTTCTTAAGATCTGAACAAATCACAGAATGATTATATAAAGCATTATTTTTATCTTTCTTAGGTATGTTTGAAAATATGCTTAGCTAATCCTCTTGTGAATTCGCCCATGTAGAAACTATTGGAGCTGCAAAATGTAGTGGTTTAAACTATCCTACATTATTACAGTCTCTTCCCTTTAATAATAGCATTTTTATTTAAATAATTGAAAGCTAACATCTTGTCTTCATTAATGTATTTACTCTCTGTCTCCCAACAACCCTCTCTCAGCTATTCATCCAAACAAATCAAAACCACTCAATCTATATCTTTATAATATTAACCCACACAACATAAGTAATGAAGTTACTGAATTTCATGCATGCATACACACTCATGCCTCAAAAATTGTGCTTATAACAGAAACTTGGTCCATGGTATATTATTCTTAGAATGGATAGGAAAAGGAAAAAAAAGGGAGTGGGGTAACTACAGTTTTGAAAGAAAATACTCTGGAAATCTCTCTTTACCAAACTATATCTCCAAAACCAATGAGGTCCTTTTGACCTCACTCAAACTAAACTATAATAAAAGCACATGTATCATTTGACATCTATATACCACCAGGAAACAACATCCCAACAGCATAAGGATTCCTTCACTGGGCATGTTTGCAGATTAAACAAGAAACTATTATATTAGAAGATTTCAATATTGACTGGCAAATGTTACACAACAGTACCTCAAACCAAGCTGTAAACACATTTAGCTTCAGTGAACGTATTTTTACTGCTACAAGATATAGCAAAAAGTTATCAAATTCTACCATTATTGGCTGCATTGTGACAAACTCTCCAAATAATATTAGAATAAATGTTTTTCCCACAGACACCATAAGTGATCATACACTGAGTTTCCTCATCAGGGAACATACCAATATACACAAGTGTACAACCACACAAGAAAACCATCTACATTTAACACAGACACTAATAATCACAACCCTAAATTTAGTCAAGTAGGAGCCATTACATACTATTTAACTAGATGAAGCACTGTCACTGTTTAACTTAACTTTCTTAACTATTTTAAACTCTCTTTCCCCTATTAGAACTAAGTGCTCTAAATGTACACCAGCTCCATGGTTATCCACCCAAACCAAAATAGTAATGCAACAGAGACAAAGTATGGAAAACCTGGCAAGCCAGTAAAACTAAACCCTACCTCAAAACCCTTAAGCTCGTAAGAAACCAAACAAAATACAAAATCAAATGGGGTAAGAAATTGTACAATTGTAACATCCAAAACTCAAACCAAAACAATCCTAAACTCTTAAGTCAAAAACCTTAGCTAACCACTTTAACATTTTCCTTCCACCCAATACATGTCACTAAAATTAGAAAGTTACTTCTAAAACTAAATCCAAACTCACTAGCTCCAGATAATCTACCTGCTAAATGTACCAAAATAACCACAGATGAACTTGCATACCCTGTATCAATCTTAATTGACTACTCAATCAAAGAATCTCACTAAGATATTTGAAAAATGTATGCACTGCTGACTTCTAAAATACATTGCCAACAACATCCTTCTATCCCCACATATGGCTTCTGCCCATATCATAGTTCCACCACAGCTCTACTGAACTTTATAACAACTATAAACCAATAATCAAAATTCAGGCCAACATAATCTTTCTTCTTAGATCTTTCAGAAGCAATTGACATTGTCTCCTATGTTAGACTATTTCAGAAACTATCCTTACTATGACTTAGATCTCCATCAGTCTCCTAGTTCACAATCAACCTGTCTAATAGGTCTCAAGCTTAAAATGACAAAATGTTTACTTTTCCTTCTTTCCTTCCCATCTCAGTTAGAATCCCACAAGGATCTGCTCTTTAATATATTCATTAATGATCTTCATACATCCAGAAAACATGGCAGCGTATTGCAGTACACGTAACTCCATAGTGCAGTACTTAGATGGCTCCACTCCCATCTGCTCTGCCAAGACATGTATAAACTACAACATCTAACCCAAGAATCCCTCATACCATTTGAAGTATGTTTATCTAACTCCAAACTTTGTTTTTAAATCCTAAAAAAACTAAACAAATCCTATCCACACCCAAACAACTTTCTAATCAAAAAATTACTTTATTATAGCCACATCAGACAACAGCAAAATAGAACTGGAAACCCACATAAACTGCCAAAATGCAAACTCCACATAAAAGAAGCAGTAAGAAAAGCTCACTAAAAATTAGGCACCCTCTACAGAATCCCCCCTTACTTAATCAGTTCCTCACAGAAACATAACAGAAATGAGTTGGATAGATTAGACAAGAAAACAAGAAGGATGCTTCATGTTCACCAAATGATTTATAAAAATTCGTACCTAACAAGATTATATATTCCCAGTTCCAAAGGTGGGATGGGCCTCCTTGAAATTGATTATATGTATAGATCTGCAAATGTGGGACTCCACACATATCTGCTGACCTCACAAGACCCAAATGTAGTGAGTTGAACTGGGTTGAATTGAATTTCAAAGTTTTGAAACATGAGGAGAATAAATCTAAGATCTCTTCTCTGCTTACTCTAGCAGAAGCATTTTGACGTCAAGCAGGAATGGAAATCAAACCAGAAGTAGATAAAAATCAGGAAGCAACTGAATGGGCCAAAAACAAAAGAAAGAATACAAGGTGAAGGACTAGATGAGAAGGTAAGAAATGTGGAAAAAGCATAAATATAGTTGCAAGTGTAGAAAACTTCTTGAAGAACCTCATGTTGATCAGGAACGAACACAGGAATGGTTGAGGAGAGGCAAATTCAAACCAAGAGATGAAAAGTTAATATTGGCAGCCCAAGACAGTGGGCTGCATACATATTGGTTTACAAAGTCCATTGAACATGTGGAAGAAACAGATAAATGTAGGTTTTGTAAAACCGAATTGGAAACAGTCACACACCTCATTGCTAGTTGTGGCATAGTAATGACATAAGGACTGTATATTGAAAAGCATAATAATGTGGCAAGACTGTTGCACTGAGGATTGTGCAAACATTATGGCATTAAAAGTGGCTGAAAAACACTGGAAAAATGAGCCACAAAGCATCACAGAAAATGAAGAAGTCTATATCACATGGGCTCACCCATTACCAACAGTTCAAAAGATATATGCTAGAAAACCAGATATAGTGGTCCAAGAAAACATGACAAAAGTAGCATTGCTCATTGAAACTGCCACACCCAGTGACTACAGTGTCTTGTGTACAGAGAGACACAAAGTCATAATATATCAGAATCTGCAGGCAGAAGCAAAAGCAATGTGGAAGAAAGATACCCAGACATTTCCAATAGTAGCAGAAGCAACAGGTCTTATAAAAATGAATTTACAATCGTATTTAGATATGCTACCAATACATGTAACTCCATATGAACTGCAGAAGGAGTCATTACTGGGCACATTGCGGGCACTGTGAAGAGCACTACTGGCTGACATCAACGATTGAAACAATACTAATTTCATGAACTTTAATCCTACTTTGACTTAGGAATGGGGTCCATTCCCATCACAATATTAGAAACCTTAAAGATATGGAGAAATCAAAAAGAGTGAGACATATTATTTCAACTTTTTTGCTCCCAACACTCCTTTTTGCTGTCCCAACAATGCTTATTCTACCATCCTCTCAACTGAACTTTTTGGAATAATGCTATAATAAAGTTTCCATACTTTCCACCAATATGCCTTATAAGACACATCATTGCCTTGCTCTTTAACAGATGTCTTGTTTAGAGCTATTCCACTCCTTAACATTCTCACAACTAATCACCACACACACTCACAGACACACACACACACACACACACACACACACACACACACACACACACACACACACTTACAAACCTGATCAATGTCCAGCTTTATGTAATGTACTCCAGTTATACTTAAATACTATATTTATTTATTAGCATTTGTTTACTAGGAAAGTACAACTGGTCCATGTCAGACCCCTTTTCATTGGATGCCCAGGGAGAAAAGTTCCAAAGTTAATAGATGTTATATAATATAATAAAATACAAGACAAAACACCAAATGGTAACTATCCCAAACACGATACAAAAATTAGTATATAAAGAAGTAAAAAAACATAAAAACAGAGATCCTAGGAATCATTATACTCAAAAAATGCTCCAATTATGCCAGTGACTCTTTATGTGGTTTGCATTTAATTTTGATTTGAAGCTCTTTATTTAAGGTTTGATCACTTCTATTTTGTATCTTATTCTAGTATTACATTTGTTTTGTTTTAAGTTTTCAGTTCTGTTGGAGTTTTAAGAGTTCCCCACCCACCCGTTCAGTCCTTGTGTTTTTAAATTTGGTGGCTTTTGAGTTACCCACCCCTACTATAAATCTCATTTTGGACATCCCTCCCATTCCCATCTCATCAGCTTATTCTACTGAGTAAAGAGAGATCATTTGGGAAGGCCCATCACCTTAGTTTATCAACCTTAAATTATTGTATTTCATCCCTTCCCACTTAACCAACAATTAATTGCCCTTTTTTCATCTGCTTTTACTGTATTTGTGATTCATCCTACTTTATTACTTTGTTTTTCTTTTACTGCCTGTTCTTAAAAGTACTCAGTTGCATTTATTCTGCTGCATTTATTACTGCTTGTTAGTACCCTGATTAAATTGTATCTGCTATTCTAAGCCTTTTGGCTTAAGCACTTGGGCTTCAGACCAGTTGTTTTACATTAGGAAGGTTTGTGGTCTGCACTCTTGTGGTAGAACAGGTAGCTTACATCCTTCTAAGTTGGGAGTTGCTGATTGAAGGCTTAGTGTCTGTTATTCTAAAAATGTACTAGTTCTGGTTTAAGCACTTGGGTTCCAGTCCAGTTATTTTACATTAAGAAGGTTTGTGGTCTGCACTCTAGTGGGAGGAGAGGGTAAATTCTGCCCTTTTGAGCTGGGAATTTCTGGTTAAAGGCTTATTGTGCCTGCTTATTTGAACTGTTTCTTTCTGAAATTGGGGGCCTTGTTTGCTGTAGCATAGACTAGATTCAGACCTGCTGAATCTAGCTTTGTTTGTATAACTTGAGCACTAATACAGGCCATCCTTTTTTGGAGAAGGTTCCCCTGCACCCTAGTGGCAAGAGTGTGTAGTTAGAATTTGTCTGATTCAAGACTGCTGGAATGGGGCTCAGTTTTTAGCTTTTTTATTGGTTAATTTGTTAATTTGTTTAAACCACCTTGCTCATTTGCTACTGTAATATTTTTAAAAAATTGCACTTTATCTATCTGCTTTTACTGTATTTGTGTTTCTGCCTACTTTATTACTTTGTTTTGCTTTTGCAGTCTAGTTTTAAAAGTACTCAATTGCATTTATTCTGCTGCATTTATTACTGCTTGTTAGTAGCCTGATTAAATTGTAACTGTTATTCTAAGCCATTTGATTTAAGCTCTTGGGCTTTAGACCAGTTGTTTTACATTAAGAATGTTTGTGCTCTGCACTCTTGTGGCAGGACAGGTAGCTTACATCCTTCTAAATTGTGAGTTGCTGGTTGAAGGCTTAGTGTCTGTTATTCTAAAAGTGTCTTAGTTCTGGTTTAAGCACTTGGGCTACAGGCCAGTTATTTTACATTAAGAAGATTTGTGGTTTGCACTCTTGTTCATAGGTTCATTTGTAGGTACTAGGCTATCTGCCCTAGGGCATTTATAAGCCTAGCCAGATTGTGTTGGCTTTTGCCTCCCTTTTAGACTAGATTCCTGAGCCTCTTTTCAGCAGGGCCATAGAAGTGATCCCAGGAGTAAATTTACGATTTCCCATCCACTCATCAAGATTTCGCTTGAAGAGGGTCAGCGAGGGGCTCTGCCTAACATGGACTGGGATTCTATTCCAGAGTGAGGGAAGCCTTTGGGATATGAATCTATCCCTCCAGCATGTCCTATTTATTGTTGTGCTAAGGTTTAAATCTCTGGAACATGTAGCTTAAATGGATTTAGTTTTCTTGAGGTGGAGCATGTCCAGCAATTCCAGGTTAGAGATGGCCTTGTACGTCAGGCAGAGATCGTCTCTGAGTAGGCGGTAAGCAACTGAGTAGAGCTGGAGTTTCTTTAGTCAAGCTGCATAGGGCATCTGTTTGAGGCCCATGATCCTCTTGGTGAGGTATTTTTGAGGTCTCTCCAGCTGTTGCAGGTGTCGGGTAAGATACATCCCAAATGGGGCATTGTACTCAATTATGGGCCTGATGAGCGATGAGTAGAGGGGCACAATGACCTCTCCTGATCTAGATGTGAACCCTTTTGTGATTAGGTGAGCTATATAGAAGGTTTTTCTAACCACTTTGGCAATGTGATTGTCAAAGGAGAGGTTACTATCTACTTGGGTCCCCAGATCCCTAATTACTTCTTCCGTACTTAGTGGACTACCTCCTATGTGGTAGTTTGTGGGCACTTTGTTTTTCCAAAAGGGGATGACTATGCACTTTTGGCATTTAGCTTGAGGCCATGGTTCTGACACCAGGTATCCATCTCTGTGAGACCCTTCTGGTGGATGCTTGTGTCAGTCGGTGGGTCGATTATGGCTCTCAGTTTGCAATCATCTGCTTACTTGGTAAGCCACAGTCCTCCCGTGTTTGCCTGTACCTCAGAGAAGTATATACTGAACAAGAGGGGTCCCAGGACTGAGCCCTGTGGTCCGCCACTTGTAACCAGTTTAGAGTCAGACATGGCACCCGCGACTCTGACCATGTGAGTTCTATCCCTGAGCCAGTTTGCAACCCATCTTGTGACATATGGGTTAATATTTAAGCTGGTAAGCTTATTTATGATGCCAGAGTGGGGTATTGTGTCAAAGGCCTTTGCGAGGTCCAGGTAGGCTGTGTGGACTACCTTTCCCTCTTCTCTGGCTTTGGTAACTATTTCAAAGAAGTCAACTAGGTTTAAGAGGCAAGATCTGCCTTTAACAAAGCCGAATTGGGTAGGGTCCAGTGTTTGGAGGTTCCCAATGTCTTTGTTTATGAGATCCATGATGATGCAATCCATAGCCTTGCAGACCAGGCTAGTCCGGCTTATAGGGTGATAGTTCTCAAGATCCATTGTGGCATCACCTTTGTGGAGCGGGATCACTGTTGCTGTACGCCATTCTTTGGGTACATAGCCTGTGGTAAGGTTGAGTTGGAACACTGAATTTATGTGAGGGTTTAGTTCATTTTGGAGCTTGTGTAAGATGCAGCCCGGGATACCATCTGGTCCCATTTATGCTGTGTTTTTTACTTTGGAGAGGATTGCTTTCACCTGTGTATCTGTGATGTTTGGGGGACTGCATTCTTCTGGGATAGACACTGGCCCTTTTGGGGGGAAGGGGGGTAAAGTTTGCACTGAGCCTGTCTGCCAGGATGTTGGCAATGTCAGTGGGTTCAGTGTATTTTGTGCCATTTTGCACCAGCTCAGAGCAGATCTGAGAGTTGCCACCCAGATTCTTGATGTAGCTAAAGAATGCCTTGTGATTATCTTTAGAGTCTTTGGCGATTTTTCTTTCAAAGCTAGCCTTTGATGATTTTATGAGAGATCGAAGATTCTTGCTAGTACTGATTAGGGATGCCTTCCCTTTTTGGGATTTTGCCTTAAAATGTAATAGTTTCCTCCTTCTGTTGTATAGCTTATTTATGGCTGGGGTCCACTAGACTGGTCTCCTGTTTCTGGAGGAGTGAGTCTTGGTTTTACTTGGGATGGCACAATCCATGCATTCCTGTAGGTGCTCATAGAGTGCATTTGTAAAGGATTCTGCAGTTTGGGTAGCATTTTCCATTAGCACGGGGGCTTTGCAACTTTCCACCTCGGTCCTGACAAGTGTGAAGTTTGCTTTTGAGAAAATTTTCACAGTGGTTTCCTTGGATGGGGGTGGGGTCAGGATATGGATGTCCATTGTGATTAGTTTATGGTCTGATCTTACCAACTAGGGGTTTACCTCTGGTGTGGAACATTGAGCCCCCATGTTGGTGATAACCAAGTCCAATATGTTGTCCCCTCTTGTGGGAGTGGTGACCAGTTGTTCCATGTGATTTGAGTTTATAAACTCTAGGAACCATTGAGCGAAAGAGTTGGGACTTGAGTATTTTTCCCAGTCAATGTTTGGGTAGTTGAAATCCCCCAATATCATGGTGTTTGGTGAGACCTTCATATTCTAAAAATGTTCTCAGAAATGCTGAGTGGGGGTCCTGAGACAAGGTGGGTGATCTGTAGTAGGCTACAAACTGAAAAGCAGTTTTTCCTAATGTTAGTTGCACATGTATGGTTTCTGCTGCCTCATGCAGTGCTACTAACCTGGAGGTGTGGGTATCCTTGATGAAAATGGATACTCCCCCGCCTTTAGTATTTCGGTCCGAGTTCTGGGGCCGAAAAGAATGGTATGAGTTGAATCCTGGTAGTGCTGGGATGCTCTCTGGAGCCTTGAACCAGGTTTATGTTACTGCACAGATATCAATTTTCTCCATACTGCGGAGTGCCTCAAGTGCATGCATCTTGAGGTTTAGACTTCTGACATTGAGTAGCATTACCCTTAGTTTTTGCTTCTGGTATTGTCTATGGAGGTGGGTTTGTCTTTTGAGCCTTGCCTAAAAAAGGCACTATGGGGGTGGCAAGAGCCTTAGCCAGTATTTGAAAGCCTAAAGGTGACAGGTGCAAGCCATCCCTGTCGAAGCAACATGGCATGTCGAGCATGTCATCCCAGGTTGACAGACACTGGATCCCCTTTGAATGACACCAATATCTTAGCCAATTGTTAAAATTGATCATTTTGTCTTTATACTGTGGCATCATTCTTGGTGAGGGCAAGATGCTTCTCAGGGTCAGGATCATACCGGCCTGGGCTACATGATCAGAGAGCTCCTCTATGTCTCTTTTCATGTAGTCCAGAGAGGTATGTCTCAGGTCATTGACACCAACATGGACAATGACAGAGTCATATTTGTACTTGCTGTGGAGTGACCTGAGTGCTTGTCTTATGTGGCGGATCCTGGCACCCGACAGGTAGCTTACAGTGACCTTCTCCTTGTTCAGTCTGGTGAGTGGGACGTCAGTGTGCCTGACAATAGAGTCTCCAATTACTAGTGTATTAGGTGTGTTATTTAGCCTTGGGGGCTGCGACTGTGTGCCACACTGACTTTGTGAAGTATGTGATACGGGAAAGTTGTTGTAGGGTAGTGGTTGCTTGGATGTCTGCTTTGGAGGTCTCTGTTGCTTTGGCAGTATTTTATTTAGAGCCTCTGAGTATGTTTTTGTGCCCCTCAACCTAAACCTCTAAGGCAAGACAGCTTGCCCAGTACACTAATCATAGATAACTCACTAATGAGGCACACTGATGTCCCACTCACTGGGCTGAATAAGGAGAAGGTAATGGTTATCTTCCTGTTGGGTGCCAGGACCAAACACATAACACACGCACTAATGTCACTCCACAACAAGTACGAGTATGACTCTGTCATTGTCCATGTGTGTGTGAATGACCTGAGAAGCACCTCCCTGGACTACATGAAAAGAGACATGGAAGAGCTCTTGGATTATGTGGCCCAGGCAGGTATGAACTTAGTCTTGAGCAGCATCCTACCATTGCCCAGAATGATACCACAGTACAAGCAGAAAATCATTGACTTCAACAATTGACTAAGTTTCTGGTGTCATTCTAAGGGGATCCAGTGTCTGTCTGCTTGGGTTGACATGATTGACAGACCTCGATGCTTTCCAGAGATGGCCTGCAGCTATCACCCCTAGGTTTCTGGATACTGGCTAAGGCTGTTGCCACCCCTATAATGCCTTTTTAGGTGGTGTTCCAAAGACCAAATTACCACCATAACAGCTATAAATAAATGCAATCTGAGGGTCATGCTGCTCAACGCTAGAAATCTAAATCTCAAGATGCACTCACTTGAAGCACTCATCAAAATGGAGAACATCAACATTTGTGCTGTAATAGAGACCTGGTTTATAGCAGCAGAAAGCACCCCTGTGCTACCAGGCTATAATTCATTCCACGCCTTTCAGCCCCAGAACATGGACCAAAGCTCCAATGGTTGTGGCATCTCCATATTAATAAAGGATTTGCACACCTCCAGACTAGTAGCCCAGCATAACGCATCAGAGAAACTTCAGGTACAACTAACAGTGGGAAAGATGGTGATTCAGGTCGTAGCCTGCTATGGGTCCCCAACTATGTCCCAATAGTCTCACTCCATGTTCCTAAGCAGCATGGAAACTATTAGGGTCCAACCACTCTCATACTTGGTGACTTCAACTACCCCTCCATCAACTGGGAAAACTATGCATGCACAAATACACTTGCCCAATGCTTCCTGGAATTCATTAATTCCAATGCGATGGACCAGCTCATTCTTACCCCCACTAGAAGCAACATCCTTGACCTGGTTATTACTAACATGGGCAACCATTGCTCAACACCAATAGTCAATTCCTCTCTGGTTAGATCTGACCACAAACTAATTATCATGGAAATCCACATCACACCCACACCACCAGCAAAGGTAACCACCATGAAAAACTTCTCCAAAGCTGACTTTGGGCTGCTAAAAACAGAGGTGACTAACTTCATGGCACCCATGCAAATGGAAAATAGGTGCATGACCACCAAAACATACACCAATGCACTGTATGAACACGCACATAAATGCATGGAACTAGCCATACCCAACAGAACCAAGACACTTTCCTCCAAAAAAAGGAAGCCAATCTGGTGGTCCCCTGCCATTATCAAACTCTACAACAGAAGGAAGAAACTTTTGCAGAAAAAGGTGAAGTCCCAAGACTGGAAAAACTCTCTTATTAGCCTCAACAAAAAGTTGAGATCCCTCATCAAAACCTCTAAAGCTGGCTATGAAGGCAGAATTGTGGCAGTCACTAAAAACAAACGCAAAGCCTTCTACAGTTATATTAAGAATCTCCACAGCAATACCCAGATTTGCTCTGAGTTACTGCACAATGGTACCTCCTATACTGAACCAACAGATATTGACAACATACTCGCTGGCAGACTCAGTGCCAACTTTACCCGTCTCTCCCCCCCAGAGGACCAATCACAATACCAGAAGAATGCCAGGCACCCAGCATTATTGCAGCACAGGTAAAAGCTGCATTGTTGAAGGCCAAGAATATAGCTTCCATGGGACCTGACAATATCCCTGCTATGTTCTACATGAACTACAAGTGAACTGGCAACACACCTGTGTGCCCTGTTCAATCACAGCTTCACCTCAGGCCTTGTCCCTACAGAATAGTGCACTGCTACAGTCATCCCTCTCCATAAAGGGGGAGCAACTACAGACCCTGGGAATTATTGCACTATTAGCCTGATAAGTCTGAGATGTAAGGCTGTGGAGAGCATCATCATGCCCCTAATTAACAAGGATATAGGGAATCTCCAAATTCTGGATCACACACAATTTGGTTTTGAGAAGGGTAGATCATGGCTGCTCAACCTGGTTGATTTCTTTGAGTTAGTCTCCAGAGCTGTGGATGAGGGCAAGGCAGTTCATACAGCCTACTTGATCTGGCCAAGGCCTTTGATACCATTCCCCACTCAAGAATTATTGACAGACTCACTAAACTAGGCATTAACCCCTATATGACTAGGTGAGTTGCAAATTGGCTCACAGATAAAACCCACAGTGTGAAAGTAGCAGACTCCAAGTTAGACTGCCTACCAGTCACACGTGGAGTCCCACAGGGATCGGTCCTGGGTCCTCTCCTGTTTGGCATCTACTTCTCAGAATTCCAGGCCAACACAGAGGACTATGGCTGGCCAAGTTCACTGACAATTGCAAGCTGGGAGCCATTATTAACTCCCCAAGTGATGAAGACATCCTACAGAAAGGCCTCACTGAGACCAACGACTGGTGTTGAAATCATGGCCTTAAGCTTAATGTCAAAAAATGTGTTGTCATTCCCTTTGGGAAAAACTCAGTTCCCACTAATTACCACATTGATTATAGCCCACTGAACACTAAAGGTGTTATAAGAGATCTGGGGACACAGGTTGACAGCAACCTCTGCTTTGACCACTACATTGCCACTGTGGTCAGAAAGTCCTTCTATGTGGCACATTTCATTACTGAGGATTTTGCATTCAGGAAGAAAGAGGTCATCATCTCTCTCTCTCTCTCTATTCTTCCCTCATTAGACCAAGCATCGAGTATAATGCCCCATTTGGCATGTACCTCACTAAACACATGCAACAGCTGGAAAGGCCACAAAAGTACAAAAGTACCTCACAAAGAGGATTCTAGGCTTTAAACACATGCCCTACATAGACAGAATAAAAAAACTCCAGCTTTTCTCTGTCTCACATTGTCTATAAAGAGGCGATCGCTGCTTGACTTACAAAGCCATGTCTGACCCAGCTCTGTTAGAAATGTTGCAGCTAAAGAAATCCCAATCCCTCCCCACCACATACTCCAGGGACCTCAACCTCATTACTACAATGAACAGAATATGCTGGAGGGACAGGTTTATAAACCAGAGACTGCCCATGCTATGGAACAGCATTCCTATACATGTCAAGCAGAGCACCTCACTGGCCCTTTTCAATAGAAATCTTGATGAGTGGATGGGAAATAGAAAGTTCACCCCGGGGATCACTCCAGTGGCTCTACTTGATAGAGGCACCGGGAACTAATGGTAGCATGATGCCAGGGCACTTCGATGGGGTAGGCTTGTAAAGGCTCCAGGGCCATTGGCCTAGTACACACCTATGAACCTATGAACCATTACATGTCACCAGACTATGGAACAACGTACCTATACAGCTCAAAGCAATTGACACCAACAAAAATTTCAAACTTCAATTTAAGCTGTATCTTAAGTTGCCTACTTTCACTTCTAACTTCTCTAGCGCACACTGCAGTGAGCATTTTTTTTCATCTTACCTTTAAGCATCCCTGTGACTAGCACTTTCTCTAATACCTGCTGGAAAGCACTAGGAAGCCTTAAACTGATACAAGTGCTCAACTCTCCTTGTTAATAAGGAGAAATTAATAGTAGGCACGAAACAGCCTATAATTGCAAAGTACCTCCTGTACTTTACAAAAAAAAAAAAAAAAAAAAGCACCAAACCAGGGTCAGCTTCCTGTGATTTCTCCTGTCCATCTGGTGAATCTGGGCATACTGGGGCAATGCAGCAATTGCCTCATGTACACAGACAACCCTCTCCTCCTACCACCCAACACTAAAACCTGTGAGAGATGCACTTGCATAGCCAAAATGGAAGCAAAGCTCTCTCCACCCGAGATTGTGCTAGATAGTCAAGAGGAGAAGGTTAACACACACACTACACCTCAAGCAACACATAGCACTTCTAAACCCACACCACCAACACCCACATATAGCAACACTAAATCCACATATGCAGAGGCCCTTAACTGTAACCTGCCCAAGCAACAAGGACCTCTGAAGCTGAAATGCAAACAAACACCAATCACAACCAAAGTGCCACATCATTCACAACACCAGTGTGCCACCCAGCAACAGCCCCTAAGGCAAGACAATGTACCTAACACTTTAGTCATAGGTGACTCTATAGTCTGGCACACTGATGTCCCTCTCACCAGGTTGAACAAGGAGAAAATTACAGTCAGCTGCCTGTCGGGTGCCAGGATCCGTCACATAATGCATGCACTCAAGTCACTCCACAACAAGTACAGATATGACTCTGTCATTGTCCATGTTGGACTGAATGACTTGAGATGTACCTCCCTGGACTACATGAAAAGAGACATGGAAGAGCTCTCGGATCATGTGGCCCAGGCAGGTATGACCCTAGTCCTGAGTAGCATCCTGCCTTCGCCCAGAATGATACCACAATATAAGGACAAAATGATTGACTTCAGCAATTGGCTAAGCTTCTGGTGTCATTCAAAGGGGATCCAGTATCTGTCTGCCTGGGAAGACATGATTGACAGACCACGATGCTTTGCCAGAGATGGTCTGCACCTGTCACCCCTGGGATTCAGGTTACTGGCTAAGGCTCTTACCACCACTACAGTGCCTTTTTTAGGCAAAGTTCAAAGGACAAAACCACCACTGTAACAGGTACAAGCATGCAAAATCGGAAGGTAATGCTGCTCAATGCTAGTAGTCTAAACCTCAAAATGCACTCTCTCGAGGCACTTCTAAAAATGGAGAACATCGATATCTGTGCAGTAACTGAGACCTGGTTCAAGGCTCCAGAGAGCACCCCTGCAATACCAGGCTACAACTCTTACCACACTTTTCGGCCACCAAACCAGGACCGAAACACTAAAGGTGGAAGAGTGTCAATATTTACCAAGGATATTCACACCACCAGGCTAGTTGCCCAACACAATGTGTCTGAAATTCTCCAGGTGCAACTAACAATAGGTAAGACTGCAAGCCAAATTGTAGCTTGCTACAGATCTCCCACCATATCTCAAGATTCTCACTACACCTTTCTAAATATAATGGAAAATATTAAGATAGAACCAAACTCCCTAATACTGGGTGATTTTAACTACCCTGCCATTAACTGGGAAAACTACTCATCTACCAACACCTTTGCCCAATGGTTCTTGGAATTCATAAATTCCAACGCCCTGGATCAACTAATCCATAGTCCCACCAGGGGCTCCAATATCCTAGACCTGGTCATTACCAACATGGGAAATTGATGCTCCACACCAATGGTCACTCCCTCGTTAGTCAAGTCTGACTATAAGCTAATCACCCTTAACATCCACATCCCACCGCCACCCCCCAGTAAGGAAACCTCCATAAAAAACGTCTCCAAAGCCAACTTCATGCTACTCAAGTCAGAAGTGACAAACTTCATGACACCCATGCAGACGGGAACTGAAAGTTCAACTGCTGAATCCTACATTAAGGCACTGTACGAGCACATTCACTCATGCATGAATCGTGCCATCCCAAATAAAACCAAGATGCTCTCATCCAAAAAAAAGGAAGCCAATCTGGTGGTCCCCTGCCATAAACAAACTTTACAACAAAAGGAAGAAACTGTTGCAGAAAAGAGGACAATCCCAGGATGCAAAAAACTCCCTTACCAGCCTCAGTAAGAAACTCTGATCCCTCATAAAATCCTCCAAAGCTAGTTATGAAAATAAAATTGCCAAAGATTCCAAAGACAACCACAAGGCATTCTATAACTATGTCAAGAATCTAAATGGCAAAGCTCAGATCTGCTCTGAGCTAAAACAGAATGGCATTAAATATACTGATCCCAAGGATATTGCCAATATCCTGGCAGATCGATTCCGTGCCAACTTCACCCCCCTCTCACCCCCTAAATGGCCCATCTCAATACCGGAAGATTGCCAAATTCCGGTAATAACAGCCACACAGGTAAAAAAACGCACTCTCCTAAGCTAAGAATACAGCATCCATGGGACCAGATGACATCCCGGGCTGTGTACTACATGAACTACAATATGAACTGGCACCTCACCTAAGTGTCATGTTTAATCATAGTCTCACCTCAGGTTTCATGCCCACTGAGTGGCGCAGAGCTACAGTTATCCCACTCCACAAGAGGCGATCCACCTTGGATCCCAGAAACTACCGTCCCATCAGTCTGACAAGTCTTACCTGCAAGGCCATGGAGTGTATTATCATGGAACTTATAAACAAAGACATTGGCAACCTTCAAACACTGGACCCCACCCAGTTTGGGTTCGTGAAGGGCCGATCTTGTCTCCTGAACCTGATTGCCTTCTTCAAATCAGTCTCCAGAGCCATGGACAAGGGTAAGGTGGTCCACACAGCCTATCTAGACCTTGCCAAGGCCTTTGACACCATCCCCCACTCTGGAATCATAGATAAACTTACTAAGCTGGGCATCAATCTCTACATCACCCAATGGGTTGCTAAATGGCTTACTGATAGAACCCACACTGTAAAAGTAGCCGACTCCAAATCCAGCTCCAGACAAGTGACAAGTGGAGTACCTCAGGGTTCAGTCCTGGGACCACTCTTGTTTGGCATCTCCTTCTCTGAAGTACAGGCCAACACTAAGGGACTCTGGCTAACAAAGTTTGCAGATGACTGCAAAATGGGAGCCATTATTGAACCCCCAAATGATGTGGATAATCTACAAATGGGCCTTACAGAAACAGATGCTTGGTGCCAGAGTCATGGGCTCAAGCTCAATGCCAAGAAATGTGTAGTTATCCCCTTTGGGAAAAAACATGTATCCGTGAATTACCATATAGGTGGCAGTACACTAAACACCGAAAGTGTGATAAGAGACTTAGGGACACAGGTGGACAGTGGTCTCACCTTCAACAACTACATTGCCACAACAGTCAGGAAATCCTTCTATGTGGCACACCTCATCACTAAGGGTATTTCATCCAGAACAAAGGAGGTCACTGTCCCACTGTACTCATCCCTCATTAGACCCATTATAGAATACAATGCCCCGATTGGTATGTACCTCTCAAGGCATCTGCAACAACTGGAAAGGCCGCAGAAATACCTCACTAAAAGAATCACAGGCCTAAAGCAGATGCCCTACGCTGACCACCTTAAAAAACTCCAGCTATACTCTGTTGCATATCGTCTACTCAGAGGCGATTTCTTCTTAACATACAAGGCCATGTCAAACCCAGAGCTGTTGGACATGCTACACTTAAAGAAATCCCAATCCCTCAGAGCCACACGCTCCAGGGATCTAAACCTTGTCATCACAATAAACAAAACATGCTGGAGGGATAGGTTGCTGACCTAGAGACTCCACAGACTCTGGAATAGATTGCCCATACATGTCAAGCAGAGTGCCTCTTTGGCCCTCTTCAAAAGGAAACTTGAAGATTGGATGGGAGAAAGGAAATTCACCCCGGGGATCACGTCAGTCACCCCGCTAGACAGGGGTCCAGGGAAGTAAATAGTGTGGGAAGAAATAGCCAGGGAATTGTTATGGCTAGGCTTGTATAGACCCTAGGGCTGATAGTTTCATAGGTTCATAGGCTGGTACTAGGCTATCTCCTAGGCTCTTATCTCTGTTGCTGCCTAGCACCATGATAACTCTGTTCTACCCAAATAAAACATTTGGACCCTTTATCCACATCCCTGTAATTCCTTCTGATGTACCTTGAAATCTTCTGGCAGTAGCACATTTTATGCCCTTACTCCTTTGTTCCTCAAATACTCCCTGAGAACATGCTTCTTCATCTAAGGAAAAATACTTTTCATCTGCATCCACATACAGGTGTGTTCTCCCTCACTGCCTCTCATATAAATAAGCACCTATTCTATATATCTGTCACTGTCAACTAGCATTAGCACTTCTCAATTAACATTAACTCTCGTGTAACTTGCAGTATAACTTACTTCTGAAATATTCACTCCCTGTACAGCCATTATGCCTCATCTTTCTGACTGTTCCTTTTTTCTTCCCATCCAAATTAGCACCCTTTCTCTTTTACACACCTCTATCGCTCATCAGCTTAGTACACCAACTCTTAGTGGATACCCACCTGCCAGCCGTACAAAGCATTACAAATTACCACTACTGAGCAACTTCAAGTTGCCAGATATAGAATCAACCATTGCTCCATACCCCATATACATTTTCTACTAAAACTTATTACACAGCTCACAGCTGATTTCATTCTGGAACAAATTTAACCACTGCACCCAGTCCAGAGTAACATTTATATAATAAACAGATCATTAGTAGCAGTTTTCTGACTTAAAAGAATGTTTTGGAAAAAGAATTACTGTGCTTTCTTTGTTTCTGATGTTACTTACACACCCCACACAACTAAGTCACATCAGTTTTCTTAACCAGTTTACATATTGCATTTTATGTAATAGTGACCAATACGAGTTTTGTTGCAAAGGTTGTTTTTTTTGAAGACACAATGATCAATTAAAGATTAATGTTGAGGCCTTTTGCATATTTATACTAAGTACTTGTATCCAGTCTATACCAGATATAGACACCTGCAATACAAAGTAAACTTGGGCACCAGAGTAGTATCTTTACCTGTCAGATTCTCTCACCTGAGAATTCATACAAAGAAAATAGAATTATTGTAATGTCCCAAAACTTTATTTTCTCTGTATTATAGTAATTACATTGTATTATAAAACTATTACAGTACCAGCATTGCAATTTCATGTGGCTATTTGGAAATTAAGTTGATGCTTTTTATACAGCCAGTAGCATATCCATCAACAGTTTCACTCTCCAGCACTGCACTGAGGACATGCTGACTAAATGACTTATGCTAAAGTTAGGATTGTGATATCTCTTCATCACTGATGAGGTAATACCACCCCCCCCCCAAATCTTGCCTAAGCATTTTTGTTAAAACACTTTGCAGTGACAATAATGTTATTATCAGGAGATGAAAATGATTCCATGTATACATTTATTACAGTGCCATAAAAGCTTGCTGAATTCAAAGCAATGCCAATTATGCAAGTGTGCTAATTATGGCATTTAAGTGATTTTTATCTGCAGTATGTCTCAATAACTATTTAATGTTGGCATTAATTATTTATACTAATAGAAGTTGGTCAGCAAAACAAATAAGGAATGATAGTGTGGTTTAAGGAAACAGAGGCAAAAGAACATAATAAAGCACTGATAACTGACCATCTTAACAATTACAGTTAAAAGCCTTTGACCTCTCACTTCTGTGAATGGACATTCATGATTTCTACACATATGGTTTACACATGCAGTGGACATTATCTTTGAATAAAAACAATAAACTTTTTATTTCTCTATACAGTATTTAAGATAAACAAAAGTATAAGAAAAAGTTTGCTTTATATTAAAACTCCTCTGCATGGGACATATGTATGTGTGTGTATGAGGGAGTCCAAGAGGTGTATGTGTGTATGCACTCAATGCATGAGCTGATTCAGTAACATGCAAATTAGCTGACAATGAGGTTTTTCCTTGCTGCAGCTAATGTGTCTCTAAATTGCAGGTCTCCATTCTTCTTTCGGCTTTTTCCCAGTTAGGGTTCACCACAGTGGATCACCTGTCCACTCACAATTGGCAATGTAGTT